>NW_027315957.1:506031-523531 GCF_026437365.1 Eucyclogobius newberryi
GCTAAAGAGGGCTAAAGAGGGGCTGAAGAGGGACTAAAGAGGGGCTAAAGACGGCTAAAGAGGGCTAAAGAGGGGCTGAAGAGGGGCTAAAGAGGGGCTGAAGAGGGGCTAAAGAGGGCTAAAGAGGGGCTAAAGAGGGCTAAAGAGGGCTAAAGAGGGCTAAAGAGGGCTAAAGAGGGGCTGAAGAGGGCTAAAGAGGGGCTGAAGAGGGCTAAAGAGGGCTAAAGAGGGGCTAAAGAGGGCTAAAGAGGGGCTGAAGAGGGCTAAAGAGGGGCTGAAGAGGGCTAAAGAGGGCTAAAGAGGGGCTGAAGAGGGACTAAAGAGGGCTAAAGAGGGGCTGAAGAGGGACTAAAGAGGGGCTAAAGACGGCTAAAGAGGGCTAAAGAGGGGCTGAAGAGGGGCTAAAGAGGGGCTGAAGAGGGACTAAAGAGGGCTAAAGAGGGGCTGAAGAGGGACTAAAGAGGGGCTAAAGACGGCTAAAGAGGGCTAAAGAGGGGCTGAAGAGGGGCTAAAGAGGGCTAAAGAGGGCTAAAGAGGGCTAAAGAGGGCTAAAGAGGGCTAAAGAGGGGCTGAAGAGGGCTAAAGAGGGCTAAAGAGGGGCTAAAGAGGGGCTGAAGAGGGGCTAAAGAGGGCTAAAGAGGGGCTGAAGAGGGCTAAAGAGGGGCTGAAGAGGGCTAAAGAGGGCTAAAGAGGGCTAAAGAGGGGCTGAAGAGGGACTAAAGAGGGCTAAAGAGGGGCTGAAGAGGGACTAAAGAGGGGCTAAAGACGGCTAAAGAGGGCTAAAGAGGGGCTGAAGAGGGGCTAAAGAGGGGCTGAAGAGGGGCTAAAGAGGGCTAAAGAGGGCTAAAGAGGGCTAAAGAGGGGCTGAAGAGGGCTAAAGAGGGCTAAAGAGGGGCTAAAGAGGGGCTGAAGAGGGCTAAAGAGGGGCTGAAGAGGGACTAAAGAGGGGCTAAAGAGGGCTAAAGAGGGCTAAAGAGGGCTAAAGAGGGGCTGAAGAGGGACTAAAGAGGGCCTAAAGAGGGGCTGAAGAGGGACTAAAGAGGGGCTGAAGAGGGACTAAAGAGGGGCTGAAGAGGGCTAAAGAGGGCTAAAGAGGGGCTAAAGAGGGACTAAAGAGGGGCTAAAGAGGGCTAAAGAGGGCTAAAGAGGGGCTAAAGAGGGGCTGAAGAGGGACTAAAGAGGGCTAAAGAGGGGCTGAAGAGGGACTAAAGAGGGCTAAAGAGGGCTAAAGAGGGGCTAAAGAGGGCTAAAGAGGGCTAAAGAGGGGCTGAAGAGGGCTAAAGAGGGCTAAAGAGGGCTAAAGAGGGGCTGAAGAGGGCTAAAGAGGGCTAAAGAGGGCTAAAGAGGGGCTGAAGAGGGGCTGAAGAGGGCTAAAGAGGGCTAAAGAGGGGCTAAAGAGGGACTAAAGAGGGGCTAAAGAGGGACTAAAGAGGGACTAAAGAGGGGCTGAAGAGGGGCTAAAGAGGGGCTGAAGAGGGCTAAAGAGGGCTAAAGAGGGGCTAAAGAGGGACTAAAGAGGGGCTAAAGAGGGCTAAAGAGGGCTAAAGAGGGGCTGAAGAGGGGCTAAAGAGGGGCTGAAGAGGGACTAAAGAGGGCTAAAGAGGGGCTGAAGAGGGACTAAAGAGGGACTAAAGACGGCTAAAGAGGGGCTAAAGAGGGGCTGAAGAGGGGCTAAAGAGGGGCTGAAGAGGGGCTAAAGAGGGCTAAAGAGGGCTAAAGAGGGCTAAAGAGGGGCTGAAGAGGGCTAAAGAGGGCTAAAGAGGGCTAAAGAGGGGCTAAAGAGGGGCTAAAGAGGGCTAAAGAGGGGCTGAAGAGGGCTAAAGAGGGGCTGAAGAGGGCTAAAGAGGGCTAAAGAGGGGCTGAAGAGGGACTAAAGAGGGCTAAAGAGGGGCTGAAGAGGGACTAAAGAGGGGCTAAAGACGGCTAAAGAGGGCTAAAGAGGGGCTGAAGAGGGGCTGAAGAGGGACTAAAGAGGGGCTAAAGACGGCTAAAGAGGGCTAAAGAGGGGCTGAAGAGGGGCTAAAGAGGGGCTGAAGAGGGACTAAAGAGGGCTAAAGAGGGGCTGAAGAGGGCTAAAGAGGGCTAAAGAGGGGCTGAAGAGGGACTAAAGAGGGGCTAAAGACGGCTAAAGAGGGCTAAAGAGGGGCTGAAGAGGGGCTAAAGAGGGGCTGAAGAGGGGCTAAAGAGGGCTAAAGAGGGGCTAAAGAGGGCTAAAGAGGGCTAAAGAGGGCTAAAGAGGGCTAAAGAGGGCTAAAGAGGGGCTGAAGAGGGCTAAAGAGGGGCTGAAGAGGGCTAAAGAGGGCTAAAGAGGGGCTAAAGAGGGCTAAAGAGGGGCTGAAGAGGGCTAAAGAGGGGCTGAAGAGGGCTAAAGAGGGCTAAAGAGGGGCTGAAGAGGGACTAAAGAGGGCTAAAGAGGGGCTGAAGAGGGACTAAAGAGGGGCTAAAGACGGCTAAAGAGGGCTAAAGAGGGGCTGAAGAGGGGCTAAAGAGGGGCTGAAGAGGGACTAAAGAGGGCTAAAGAGGGGCTGAAGAGGGACTAAAGAGGGGCTAAAGACGGCTAAAGAGGGCTAAAGAGGGGCTGAAGAGGGGCTAAAGAGGGCTAAAGAGGGCTAAAGAGGGCTAAAGAGGGCTAAAGAGGGCTAAAGAGGGGCTGAAGAGGGCTAAAGAGGGCTAAAGAGGGGCTAAAGAGGGGCTGAAGAGGGGCTAAAGAGGGCTAAAGAGGGGCTGAAGAGGGCTAAAGAGGGGCTGAAGAGGGCTAAAGAGGGCTAAAGAGGGCTAAAGAGGGGCTGAAGAGGGACTAAAGAGGGCTAAAGAGGGGCTGAAGAGGGACTAAAGAGGGGCTAAAGACGGCTAAAGAGGGCTAAAGAGGGGCTGAAGAGGGGCTAAAGAGGGGCTGAAGAGGGGCTAAAGAGGGCTAAAGAGGGCTAAAGAGGGGCTGAAGAGGGCTAAAGAGGGCTAAAGAGGGGCTAAAGAGGGGCTGAAGAGGGCTAAAGAGGGGCTGAAGAGGGACTAAAGAGGGGCTAAAGAGGGCTAAAGAGGGCTAAAGAGGGCTAAAGAGGGGCTGAAGAGGGACTAAAGAGGGCCTAAAGAGGGGCTGAAGAGGGACTAAAGAGGGGCTGAAGAGGGACTAAAGAGGGGCTGAAGAGGGCTAAAGAGGGCTAAAGAGGGGCTAAAGAGGGACTAAAGAGGGGCTAAAGAGGGCTAAAGAGGGCTAAAGAGGGGCTAAAGAGGGGCTGAAGAGGGACTAAAGAGGGCTAAAGAGGGGCTGAAGAGGGACTAAAGAGGGCTAAAGAGGGCTAAAGAGGGGCTAAAGAGGGCTAAAGAGGGCTAAAGAGGGGCTGAAGAGGGCTAAAGAGGGCTAAAGAGGGCTAAAGAGGGGCTGAAGAGGGCTAAAGAGGGCTAAAGAGGGCTAAAGAGGGGCTGAAGAGGGGCTGAAGAGGGCTAAAGAGGGCTAAAGAGGGGCTAAAGAGGGACTAAAGAGGGGCTAAAGAGGGACTAAAGAGGGACTAAAGAGGGGCTGAAGAGGGGCTAAAGAGGGGCTGAAGAGGGCTAAAGAGGGCTAAAGAGGGGCTAAAGAGGGACTAAAGAGGGGCTAAAGAGGGGCTAAAGAGGGCTAAAGAGGGGCTGAAGAGGGGCTAAAGAGGGGCTGAAGAGGGACTAAAGAGGGCTAAAGAGGGGCTGAAGAGGGACTAAAGAGGGGCTAAAGACGGCTAAAGAGGGGCTAAAGAGGGGCTGAAGAGGGGCTAAAGAGGGGCTGAAGAGGGGCTAAAGAGGGCTAAAGAGGGCTAAAGAGGGCTAAAGAGGGGCTGAAGAGGGCTAAAGAGGGCTAAAGAGGGGCTAAAGAGGGGCTGAAGAGGGCTAAAGAGGGGCTGAAGAGGGCTAAAGAGGGCTAAAGAGGGACTAAAGAGGGCTAAAGAGGGGCTGAAGAGGGACTAAAGAGGGGCTAAAGACGGCTAAAGAGGGCTAAAGAGGGGCTGAAGAGGGGCTAAAGAGGGGCTGAAGAGGGGCTAAAGAGGGCTAAAGAGGGGCTGAAGAGGGACTAAAGAGGGGCTAAAGACGGCTAAAGAGGGCTAAAGAGGGGCTGAAGAGGGGCTAAAGAGGGGCTGAAGAGGGGCTAAAGAGGGCTAAAGAGGGCTAAAGAGGGCTAAAGAGGGGCTGAAGAGGGCTAAAGAGGGCTAAAGAGGGGCTAAAGAGGGGCTGAAGAGGGGCTAAAGAGGGCTAAAGAGGGGCTGAAGAGGGACTAAAGAGGGGCTAAAGAGGGCTATAGAGGGCTAAAGAGGGCTAAAGAGGGCTAAAGAGGGGCTGAAGAGGGACTAAAGAGGGCCTAAAGAGGGGCTGAAGAGGAATAAAGAGGGCTAAAAAGGGGCTAAAGAGGGCTAAAGAGGGGCTAAAGAGGGACTAAAGAGGGCTAAAGAGGGCTACAGAGGGGCTAAAGAGGGACTAAAGAGGGACTAAAGAGGGCTGAAGAGGGGCTGAAGAGGGGCTAAAGAGGGACTAAATAGGGGCTGAAGAGGGCTAAAGAGGGGCTGAAGAGGAATAAAGAGGGCTAAAAAGGGGCTAAAGAGGACTAAAGAGGGACTAAAGAGGGGCTGAAGAGGGCTAAAGAGGGGCTAAAGAGGGACTAAAGAGGGGCTAAAGAGGGCTAAAGAGGGCTAAAGAGGGGCTAAAGAGGGGCTAAAGAGGGACTAAAGAGGGGCTAAAGAGGGGCTGAAGAGGGCTAAAGAGGGCTAAAGAGGGCTAAAGAGGGGCTAAAGAGGGCTAAAGAGGGGCTAAAGAGGGGCTAAAGAGGGACTAAAGAGGGCTAAAGAGGGCTAAAGAGGGGCTAAAGAGGGGCTGAAGAGGGGCTGAAGAGGGACTAAAGAGGGCCTAAAGAGGGGCTGAAGAGGGCTAAAGAGGGCTAAAGAGGGCTAAAGAGGGGCTAAAGAGGGACTAAAGAGGGGCTAAAGAGGGACTAAAGAGGGACTAAAGAGGGCTAAAGAGGGCTAAAGAGGGGCTAAAGAGGGGCTGAAGAGGGGCTGAAGAGGGACTAAAGAGGGCCTAAAGAGGGGCTGAAGAGGGCTAAAGAGGGCTGAAGAGGGTGTAAAGCGGGTCTAAAGCGGGTGTAAAGCGGGTCTAAAGCGGGTCTAAAGCGGGACTAAAGCGGGTCTAAAGCGGGTCTAAAGCGGGTCTAAAGCGGGTCTATAGCGGGTCTATAGCGGATCTAAAGCGGGACTAAAGAAGGTGTAAAGCGGGACTAAAGGGAGTCTAAAGCGGGTGTAAAGCGGGTCTATAGCGGGTCTAAAGCAGGTCTAAAGCGGGACTAAAGGGGGTCTAAAGCGGGTGTAAAGCGGGTGTAAAGCGGGTCTAAAGCGGGTGTAAAGCGGGACTAAAGCGGGTGTAAAGCGGATGTAAAGCGGGTCTAAAGCGGGACTAAAGCGGGACTAAAGCGGGTCTAAAGCGGGTCTAAAGCGGGTGTAAAGCGGGTCTAAAGCGGGACTAAAGCGGGTCTAAAGTGGGCTAAAGCGGGTCTAAAGCGGGTCTAAAGCGGGTCTAAAGCGGGTCTAAAGCGGGTCTAAAGAGGGTCTAAAGCGGGACTAAAGCGGGTCTAAAGCGGGTCTAAAGCGGGACTAAAGCGGGACTAAAGCGGGTCTAAAGCGGGTCTAAAGCGGGTCTAAACCGGGTCTAAAGCGGGACTAAAGCGGGTCTAAAGCAGGTCTAAAGCGGGTCTAAAGCGGGTCTAAAGCGTGTCTAAAGCGGGACTAAAGGGGGTCTAAAGCGGGTGTAAAGCGGGTGTAAAGTGGGTGTAAAGCGGGTCTAAAGCGGGTGTAAAGCGGGTCTAAAGCGGGACTAAAGCGGGTGTAAAGCGGGTGTAAAGCGGGTCTAAAGCGGGACTAAAGCGGGACTAAAGCGGGTCTAAAGCGGGTCTAAAGCGGGTCTAAAGCGGGACTAAAGCGGGACTAAAGCGGGTCTAAAGCGGGACTAAAGCGGGTCTAAAGCAGGTCTAAAGCAGGTCTAAAGCGGGTCTAAAGCGGGTCTAAAGCGGGACTAAAGGGGGTCTAAAGCGGGTGTAAAGCGGGTGTAAAGCGGGTGTAAAGCGGGTCTAAAGCGGGTCTAAAGCGGGACTAAAGCGGGTCTAAAGCGGGTCTAAAGCGGGTCTAAAGCGGGGCTAAAGAGGAGCTAAAGCGGGTCTAAAGCGGGTCTAAAGCGGGTCTAAAACAGGACTAAAGCGGGACTAAAGCGGGTCTAAAGCAGGACTAAAGCGCGACTAAAGCGGGTCTAAAGCGGGACTAAAGCGGGTGTAAAGCGGATGTAAAGCGGGTCTAAAGCGGGACTAAAGCGGGACTAAAGCGGGTCTAAAGCGGGTCTAAAGCGGGTCTAAAGCGGGTCTAAAGCGGGTCTAAAGCGGGTCTAAAGCGGGACTAAAGCGGGTCTAAAGCGGGTCTAAAGCGGGTCTAAAGCGGGTGTAAAGCGGGTCTAAAGCGGGTGTAAAGCGGGTCTAAAGCGGGTCTAAAGCGGGACTAAAGCGGGTCTAAAGCGGGTCTAAAGCGGGTCTAAAGCGGGACTAAAGCGGGTCTAAAGCGGGTCTAAAGCGGGTCTAAAGCGGGTCTATAGCGGGTCTATAGCGGATCTAAAGCGGGACTAAAGAAGGTGTAAAGCGGGACTAAAGGGAGTCTAAAGCGGGTGTAAAGCGGGTCTATAGCGGGTCTAAAGCGGGTCTAAAGCAGGTCTAAAGCGGGACTAAAGGGGGTCTAAAGCGGGTGTAAAGCGGGTGTAAAGCGGGTCTAAAGCGGGTGTAAAGCGGGACTAAAGCGGGTGTAAAGCGGATGTAAAGCGGGTCTAAAGCGGGACTAAAGCGGGACTAAAGCGGGTCTAAAGTGGGTCTAAAGCGGGTGTAAAGCGGGTCTAAAGCGGGACTAAAGCGGGTCTAAAGTGGGCTAAAGCGGGTCTAAAGCGGGTCTAAAGCGGGTCTAAAGCGGGTCTAAAGCGGGTCTAAAGCGGGACTAAAGCGGGTCTAAAGCGGGTCTAAAGCGGGACTAAAGCGGGACTAAAGCGGGTCTAAAGCGGGTCTAAAGCGGGTCTAAAGCGGGTCTAAAGCGGGTCTAAAGCGGGTCTAAAGCGGGTCTAAAGCGGGACTAAAGCGGGTCTAAAGCAGGTCTAAAGCTGGTCTAAAGCGGGTCTAAAGCGTGTCTAAAGCGGGACTAAAGGGGGTCTAAAGCGGGTGTAAAGCGGGTGTAAAGCGGGTGTAAAGCGGGTCTAAAGCGGGTCTAAAGCGGGACTAAAGCGGGTGTAAAGCGGGTGTAAAGCGGGTCTAAAGCGGGACTAAAGCGGGACTAAAGCGGGTCTAAAGCGGGTCTAAAGCGGGTCTAAAGCGGGACTAAAGCGGGACTAAAGCGGGTCTAAAGCGGGACTAAAGCAGGACTAAAGCAGGTCTAAAGCGGGTCTAAAGCGGGTCTAAAGCGGGACTAAAGGGGGTCTAAAGCGGGTGTAAAGCGGGTGTAAAGCGGGTGTAAAGCGGGTCTAAAGCGGGACTAAAGCGGGACTAAAGCGGGTCTAAAGCGGGTCTAAAGCGGGTCTAAAGCGGGGCTAAAGAGGAGCTAAAGCGGGTCTAAAGCGGGTCTAAAACAGGACTAAAGCGGGACTAAAGCGGGTCTAAAGCAGGACTAAAGCGCGACTAAAGCGGGTCTAAAGCGGGACTAAAGCGGGTGTAAAGCGGATGTAAAGCGGGTCTAAAGCGGGACTAAAGCGGGTGTAAAGCGGGTGTAAAGCGGGTCTAAAGCGGGACTAAAGCGGGACTAAAGCGGGTCTAAAGCGGGTCTAAAGCGGGTCTAAAGCGGGACTAAAGCGGGACTAAAGCGGGTCTAAAGCGGGACTAAAGCGGGTCTAAAGCGGGTCTAAAGCGGGTCTAAAGCGGGTCTAAAGCGGGTCTAAAGCGAGACTAAAGGGGGTCTAAAGCGGGTGTAAAGCGGGTGTAAAGCGGGTGTAAAGCGGGACTAAAGGGGGTCTAAAGCGGGTCTAAAGCGGGTGTAAAGCGGGTGTAAAGCGGGTGTAAAGCGGGTCTAAAGCGGGACTAAAGCGGGACTAAAGCGGGTCTAAAGCGGGTCTAAAGCGGGTCTAAAGCGGGGCTAAAGAGGAGCTAAAGCGGGTCTAAAGCGGGTCTAAAACAGGACTAAAGGGGGTCTAAAGCGGGTGTAAAGCGGGTGTAAAGCGGGTGTAAAGCGGGTCTAAAGCGGGACTAAAGCGGGACTAAAGCGGGTCTAAAGCGGGTCTAAAGCGGGTCTAAAGCGGGGCTAAAGAGGAGCTAAAGCGGGTCTAAAGC
This sequence comes from Eucyclogobius newberryi, assembly GCF_026437365.1. Taxonomy (NCBI): domain Eukaryota; kingdom Metazoa; phylum Chordata; class Actinopteri; order Gobiiformes; family Gobiidae; genus Eucyclogobius; species Eucyclogobius newberryi. Next base: position 514,328 of record NW_027315957.1, read on the forward strand.
GGGTCTAAAACAGGACTAAAGCGGGACTAAAGCGGGTCTAAAGCAGGACTAAAGCGCGACTAAAGCGGGTCTAAAGCGGGACTAAAGCGGGTGTAAAGCGGATGTAAAGCGGGTCTAAAGCGGGACTAAAGCGGGTGTAAAGCGGGTGTAAAGCGGGTCTAAAGCGGGACTAAAGCGGGACTAAAGCGGGTCTAAAGCGGGTCTAAAGCGGGTCTAAAGCGGGACTAAAGCGGGACTAAAGCGGGTCTAAAGCGGGACTAAAGCGGGTCTAAAGCGGGTCTAAAGCGGGTCTAAAGCGGGTCTAAAGCGAGACTAAAGGGGGTCTAAAGCGGGTGTAAAGCGGGTGTAAAGCGGGTGTAAAGCGGGTCTAAAGCGGGTCTAAAGCGGGACTAAAGCGGGTCTAAAGCGGGTCTAAAGCGGGTCTAAAGCGGGGCTAAAGAGGAGCTAAAGCGGGTCTAAAGCGGGTCTAAAGCGGGTCTAAAACAGGACTAAAGCGGGACTAAAGCGGGTCTAAAGCAGGACTAAAGCGCGACTAAAGCGGGTCTAAAGCGGGACTAAAGCGGGTGAAAAGCGGATGTAAAGCGGGTCTAAAGCGGGACTAAAGCGGGACTAAAGCGGGTCTAAAGCGGGTCTAAAGCGGGTCTAAAGCGGGTCTAAAGCGGGACTAAAGCGGGTCTAAAGCGGGTCTAAAGCGGGTGTAAAGCGGGTCTAAAGCGGGTGTAAAGCGGGTCTAAAGCGGGTCTAAAGCGGGACTAAAGCGGGTCTAAAGCGGGTCTAAAGCGGGTCTAAAGCGGGACTAAAGCGGGTCTAAAGCGGGTCTAAAGCGGGTCTAAAGCGGGTCTATAGCGGGTCTATAGCGGATCTAAAGCGGGACTAAAGAAGGTGTAAAGCGGGACTAAAGGGAGTCTAAAGCGGGTGTAAAGCGGGTCTATAGCGGGTCTAAAGCGGGTCTAAAGCAGGTCTAAAGCGGGACTAAAGGGGGTCTAAAGCGGGTGTAAAGCGGGTGTAAAGCGGGTCTAAAGCGGGTCTAAAGCAGGTCTAAAGCGGGACTAAAGGGGGTCTAAAGCGGGTGTAAAGCGGGTGTAAAGCGGGTCTAAAGCGGGTGTAAAGCGGGACTAAAGCGGGTGTAAAGCGGATGTAAAGCGGGTCTAAAGCGGGACTAAAGCGGGTCTAAAGCGGGTCTAAAGCGGGTGTAAAGCGGGTCTAAAGCGGGACTAAAGCGGGTCTAAAGTGGGCTAAAGCGGGTCTAAAGCGGGTCTAAAGCGGGTCTAAAGCGGGTCTAAAGCGGGTCTAAAGCGGGTCTAAAGCGGGACTAAAGCGGGTCTAAAGCGGGTCTAAAGCGGGACTAAAGCGGGACTAAAGCGGGTCTAAAGCGGGTCTAAAGCGGGTCTAAAGCGGGTCTAAAGCGGGACTAAAGCGGGTCTAAAGCGGGTCTAAAGCGGGTCTAAAGCGGGTCTAAAGCGGGACTAAAGGGGGTCTAAAGCGGGTGTAAAGCGGGTGTAAAGCGGGTGTAAAGCGGGTCTAAAGCGGGTCTAAAGCGGGACTAAAGCGGGTGTAAAGCGGGTGTAAAGCGGGTCTAAAGCGGGACTAAAGCGGGACTAAAGCGGGTCTAAAGCGGGTCTAAAGCGGGTCTAAAGCGGGACTAAAGCGGGACTAAAGCGGGTCTAAAGCGGGACTAAAGCGGGTCTAAAGCAGGTCTAAAGCAGGTCTAAAGCGGGTCTAAAGCGGGTCTAAAGCGGGACTAAAGGGGGTCTAAAGCGGGTGTAAAGCGGGTGTAAAGCGGGTGTAAAGCGGGTCTAAAGCGGGACTAAAGCGGGACTAAAGCGGGTCTAAAGCGGGTCTAAAGCGGGGCTAAAGAGGAGCTAAAGCGGGTCTAAAGCGGGTCTAAAACAGGACTAAAGCGGGACTAAAGCGGGTCTAAAGCAGGACTAAAGCGCGACTAAAGCGGGTCTAAAGCGGGACTAAAGCGGGTGTAAAGCGGATGTAAAGCGGGTCTAAAGCGGGACTAAAGCGGGACTAAAGCGGGTCTAAAGCGGGTCTAAAGCGGGTGTAAAGCGGGTCTAAAGCGGGACTAAAGCGGGTCTAAAGTGGGCTAAAGCGGGTCTAAAGCGGGTCTAAAGCGGGTCTAAAGCGGGTCTAAAGCGGGTCTAAAGCGGGACTAAAGCGGGTCTAAAGCGGGTCTAAAGCGGGACTAAAGCGGGACTAAAGCGGGTCTAAAGCGGGTCTAAAGCGGGTCTAAAGCGGGTCTAAAGCGGGACTAAAGCGGGTCTAAAGCGGGACTAAAGCGGGACTAAAGCGGGTCTAAAGCGGGACTAAAGCGGGTCTAAAGCAGGTCTAAAGCGGGTCTAAAGCGGGTCTAAAGCGTGTCTAAAGCGGGACTAAAGGGGGTCTAAAGCGGGTGTAAAGCGGGTGTAAAGCGGGTATAAAGCGGGTCTAAAGCGGGTGTAAAGCGGGTCTAAAGCGGGACTAAAGCGGGTGTAAAGCGGGTGTAAAGCGGGTCTAAAGCGGGACTAAAGCGGGACTAAAGCGGGTCTAAAGCGGGTCTAAAGCGGGTCTAAAGCGGGACTAAAGCGGGACTAAAGCGGGTCTAAAGCGGGACTAAAGCGGGTCTAAAGCAGGTCTAAAGCGGGTCTAAAGCGGGTCTAAAGCGGGACTAAAGGGGGTCTAAAGCGGGTGTAAAGCGGGTGTAAAGCGGGTGTAAAGCGGGTCTAAAGCGGGACTAAAGCGGGACTAAAGCGGGTCTAAAGCGGGTCTAAAGCGGGGCTAAAGAGGAGCTAAAGCGGGTCTAAAGCGGGTCTAAAGCGGGTCTAAAACAGGACTAAAGCGGGACTAAAGCGGGTCTAAAGCAGGACTAAAGCGCGACTAAAGCGGGTCTAAAGCGAGTCTAAAGCGGGTCTAAAGCGGGTCTAAAGCGGGTCTAAAGCGGGACTAAAGCGGGTCTAAAGCGGGTCTAAAGCGGGACTAAAGCGGGGCTAAAGAGGGTCTAAAGCGGGCGTAAAGTGGGACTAAATCGGGCCTAAAGCGGGTCTAAAGCGGGTGTAAAGCGGGTCTAAAGCGGGTCTAAAGCGGGACTAAAGCGGGTCTAAAGCGGGTCTAAAGCGGGTCTAAAGCGGGTCTAAAGCGGGACTAAAGCGGGTCTAAAGCGGGTCTAAAGCGGGTCTAAAGCAGGTCTAAAGCGGGGCTAAAGAGGAGCTAAAGCGGGACTAAAGCGGGTCTAAAGCGGGTCAAAAGCGGGGCTAAAGAGGAGCTAAAGCGGGTCTAAAGCGGGTCTAAAGCGGGTGTAAAGCGGGTCTAAAGCGGGACTAAAGCGGGTCTAAAGCGGGGCTAAAGAGGAGCTAAAGCGGGTCTAAAGCGGGTCTAAAGCGGGACTAAAGCGGGTCTAAAGCGGGTCTAAAGCGGGTCTAAAGCGGGGCTAAAGAGGAGCTAAAGCGGGTCTAAAGCGGGTCTAAAGCGGGTCTAAAGCGGGACTAAAGCGGGACTAAAGCGGGTCTAAAGCGGGACTAAAGCGGGACTAAAGCGGGTCTAAAGCGGGTCTAAAGCGGGTCTAAAGCGGGACTAAAGCGGGTCTAAAGCGGGTCTAAAGCGGGTCTAAAGCGGGTCTAAAGCGGGACTAAAGCGGGTCTAAAGCGGGTCCAAAGCGGGACCAAAGCGGGTCTAAAGCGGGACTAAAGCGGGACTAAAGCGGGACTAAAGCGGGTCTAAAGCGGGTCCAAAGCGGGACTAAAGCGGGTCTAAAGCGGGACTAAAGCGGGTCTAAAGCGGGTCCAAAGCGGGACTAAAGCGGGTCTAAAGCGGGACTAAAGCGGGTCACCTGGAACAGGACCGGGACTAAAGCGGGTCTAAAGCGGGTCTAAAGCGGGTCTATAGCGGGTCTATAGCGGATCTAAAGCGGGACTAAAGAAGGTGTAAAGCGGGACTAAAGGGAGTCTAAAGCGGGTGTAAAGCGGGTCTATAGCGGGTCTAAAGCAGGTCTAAAGCGGGACTAAAGGGGGTCTAAAGCGGGTGTAAAGCGGGTGTAAAGCGGGTCTAAAGCGGGTGTAAAGCGGGACTAAAGCGGGTGTAAAGCGGATGTAAAGCGGGTCTAAAGCGGGACTAAAGCGGGACTAAAGCGGGTCTAAAGCGGGTCTAAAGCGGGTGTAAAGCGGGTCTAAAGCGGGACTAAAGCGGGTCTAAAGTGGGCTAAAGCGGGTCTAAAGCGGGTCTAAAGCGGGTCTAAAGCGGGTCTAAAGCGGGTCTAAAGAGGGTCTAAAGCGGGACTAAAGCGGGTCTAAAGCGGGTCTAAAGCGGGACTAAAGCGGGACTAAAGCGGGTCTAAAGCGGGTCTAAAGCGGGTCTAAACCGGGTCTAAAGCGGGACTAAAGCGGGTCTAAAGCAGGTCTAAAGCGGGTCTAAAGCGGGTCTAAAGCGTGTCTAAAGCGGGACTAAAGGGGGTCTAAAGCGGGTGTAAAGCGGGTGTAAAGTGGGTGTAAAGCGGGTCTAAAGCGGGTGTAAAGCGGGTCTAAAGCGGGACTAAAGCGGGTGTAAAGCGGGTGTAAAGCGGGTCTAAAGCGGGACTAAAGCGGGACTAAAGCGGGTCTAAAGCGGGTCTAAAGCGGGTCTAAAGCGGGACTAAAGCGGGACTAAAGCGGGTCTAAAGCGGGACTAAAGCGGGTCTAAAGCAGGTCTAAAGCAGGTCTAAAGCGGGTCTAAAGCGGGTCTAAAGCGGGACTAAAGGGGGTCTAAAGCGGGTGTAAAGCGGGTGTAAAGCGGGTGTAAAGCGGGTCTAAAGCGGGTCTAAAGCGGGACTAAAGCGGGTCTAAAGCGGGTCTAAAGCGGGTCTAAAGCGGGGCTAAAGAGGAGCTAAAGCGGGTCTAAAGCGGGTCTAAAGCGGGTCTAAAACAGGACTAAAGCGGGACTAAAGCGGGTCTAAAGCAGGACTAAAGCGCGACTAAAGCGGGTCTAAAGCGGGACTAAAGCGGGTGTAAAGCGGATGTAAAGCGGGTCTAAAGCGGGACTAAAGCGGGACTAAAGCGGGTCTAAAGCGGGTCTAAAGCGGGTCTAAAGCGGGTCTAAAGCGGGTCTAAAGCGGGTCTAAAGCGGGACTAAAGCGGGTCTAAAGCGGGTCTAAAGCGGGTCTAAAGCGGGTGTAAAGCGGGTCTAAAGCGGGTGTAAAGCGGGTCTAAAGCGGGTCTAAAGCGGGACTAAAGCGGGTCTAAAGCGGGTCTAAAGCGGGTCTAAAGCGGGACTAAAGCGGGTCTAAAGCGGGTCTAAAGCGGGTCTAAAGCGGGTCTATAGCGGGTCTATAGCGGATCTAAAGCGGGACTAAAGAAGGTGTAAAGCGGGACTAAAGGGAGTCTAAAGCGGGTGTAAAGCGGGTCTATAGCGGGTCTAAAGCGGGTCTAAAGCAGGTCTAAAGCGGGACTAAAGGGGGTCTAAAGCGGGTGTAAAGCGGGTGTAAAGCGGGTCTAAAGCGGGTGTAAAGCGGGACTAAAGCGGGTGTAAAGCGGATGTAAAGCGGGTCTAAAGCGGGACTAAAGCGGGACTAAAGCGGGTCTAAAGTGGGTCTAAAGCGGGTGTAAAGCGGGTCTAAAGCGGGACTAAAGCGGGTCTAAAGTGGGCTAAAGCGGGTCTAAAGCGGGTCTAAAGCGGGTCTAAAGCGGGTCTAAAGCGGGTCTAAAGCGGGACTAAAGCGGGTCTAAAGCGGGTCTAAAGCGGGACTAAAGCGGGACTAAAGCGGGTCTAAAGCGGGTCTAAAGCGGGTCTAAAGCGGGTCTAAAGCGGGTCTAAAGCGGGTCTAAAGCGGGTCTAAAGCGGGACTAAAGCGGGTCTAAAGCAGGTCTAAAGCTGGTCTAAAGCGGGTCTAAAGCGTGTCTAAAGCGGGACTAAAGGGGGTCTAAAGCGGGTGTAAAGCGGGTGTAAAGCGGGTGTAAAGCGGGTCTAAAGCGGGTCTAAAGCGGGACTAAAGCGGGTGTAAAGCGGGTGTAAAGCGGGTCTAAAGCGGGACTAAAGCGGGACTAAAGCGGGTCTAAAGCGGGTCTAAAGCGGGTCTAAAGCGGGACTAAAGCGGGACTAAAGCGGGTCTAAAGCGGGACTAAAGCAGGACTAAAGCAGGTCTAAAGCGGGTCTAAAGCGGGTCTAAAGCGGGACTAAAGGGGGTCTAAAGCGGGTGTAAAGCGGGTGTAAAGCGGGTGTAAAGCGGGTCTAAAGCGGGACTAAAGCGGGACTAAAGCGGGTCTAAAGCGGGTCTAAAGCGGGTCTAAAGCGGGGCTAAAGAGGAGCTAAAGCGGGTCTAAAGCGGGTCTAAAACAGGACTAAAGCGGGACTAAAGCGGGTCTAAAGCAGGACTAAAGCGCGACTAAAGCGGGTCTAAAGCGGGACTAAAGCGGGTGTAAAGCGGATGTAAAGCGGGTCTAAAGCGGGACTAAAGCGGGTGTAAAGCGGGTGTAAAGCGGGTCTAAAGCGGGACTAAAGCGGGACTAAAGCGGGTCTAAAGCGGGTCTAAAGCGGGTCTAAAGCGGGACTAAAGCGGGACTAAAGCGGGTCTAAAGCGGGACTAAAGCGGGTCTAAAGCGGGTCTAAAGCGGGTCTAAAGCGGGTCTAAAGCGGGTCTAAAGCGAGACTAAAGGGGGTCTAAAGCGGGTGTAAAGCGGGTGTAAAGCGGGTGTAAAGCGGGACTAAAGGGGGTCTAAAGCGGGTCTAAAGCGGGTGTAAAGCGGGTGTAAAGCGGGTGTAAAGCGGGTCTAAAGCGGGACTAAAGCGGGACTAAAGCGGGTCTAAAGCGGGTCTAAAGCGGGTCTAAAGCGGGGCTAAAGAGGAGCTAAAGCGGGTCTAAAGCGGGTCTAAAACAGGACTAAAGGGGGTCTAAAGCGGGTGTAAAGCGGGTGTAAAGCGGGTGTAAAGCGGGTCTAAAGCGGGACTAAAGCGGGACTAAAGCGGGTCTAAAGCGGGTCTAAAGCGGGTCTAAAGCGGGGCTAAAGAGGAGCTAAAGCGGGTCTAAAGCGGGTCTAAAACAGGACTAAAGCGGGACTAAAGCGGGTCTAAAGCAGGACTAAAGCGCGACTAAAGCGGGTCTAAAGCGGGACTAAAGCGGGTGTAAAGCGGATGTAAAGCGGGTCTAAAGCGGGACTAAAGCGGGTGTAAAGCGGGTGTAAAGCGGGTCTAAAGCGGGACTAAAGCGGGACTAAAGCGGGTCTAAAGCGGGTCTAAAGCGGGTCTAAAGCGGGACTAAAGCGGGACTAAAGCGGGTCTAAAGCGGGACTAAAGCGGGTCTAAAGCGGGTCTAAAGCGGGTCTAAAGCGGGTCTAAAGCGAGACTAAAGGGGGTCTAAAGCGGGTGTAAAGCGGGTGTAAAGCGGGTGTAAAGCGGGTCTAAAGCGGGTCTAAAGCGGGACTAAAGCGGGTCTAAAGCGGGTCTAAAGCGGGTCTAAAGCGGGGCTAAAGAGGAGCTAAAGCGGGTCTAAAGCGGGTCTAAAGCGGGTCTAAAACAGGACTAAAGCGGGACTAAAGCGGGTCTAAAGCAGGACTAAAGCGCGACTAAAGCGGGTCTAAAGCGGGACTAAAGCGGGTGAAAAGCGGATGTAAAGCGGGTCTAAAGCGGGACTAAAGCGGGACTAAAGCGGGTCTAAAGCGGGTCTAAAGCGGGTCTAAAGCGGGTCTAAAGCGGGACTAAAGCGGGTCTAAAGCGGGTCTAAAGCGGGTGTAAAGCGGGTCTAAAGCGGGTGTAAAGCGGGTCTAAAGCGGGTCTAAAGCGGGACTAAAGCGGGTCTAAAGCGGGTCTAAAGCGGGTCTAAAGCGGGACTAAAGCGGGTCTAAAGCGGGTCTAAAGCGGGTCTAAAGCGGGTCTATAGCGGGTCTATAGCGGATCTAAAGCGGGACTAAAGAAGGTGTAAAGCGGGACTAAAGGGAGTCTAAAGCGGGTGTAAAGCGGGTCTATAGCGGGTCTAAAGCGGGTCTAAAGCAGGTCTAAAGCGGGACTAAAGGGGGTCTAAAGCGGGTGTAAAGCGGGTGTAAAGCGGGTCTAAAGCGGGTCTAAAGCAGGTCTAAAGCGGGACTAAAGGGGGTCTAAAGCGGGTGTAAAGCGGGTGTAAAGCGGGTCTAAAGCGGGTGTAAAGCGGGACTAAAGCGGGTGTAAAGCGGATGTAAAGCGGGTCTAAAGCGGGACTAAAGCGGGTCTAAAGCGGGTCTAAAGCGGGTGTAAAGCGGGTCTAAAGCGGGACTAAAGCGGGTCTAAAGTGGGCTAAAGCGGGTCTAAAGCGGGTCTAAAGCGGGTCTAAAGCGGGTCTAAAGCGGGTCTAAAGCGGGTCTAAAGCGGGACTAAAGCGGGTCTAAAGCGGGTCTAAAGCGGGACTAAAGCGGGACTAAAGCGGGTCTAAAGCGGGTCTAAAGCGGGTCTAAAGCGGGTCTAAAGCGGGACTAAAGCGGGTCTAAAGCGGGTCTAAAGCGGGTCTAAAGCGGGTCTAAAGCGGGACTAAAGGGGGTCTAAAGCGGGTGTAAAGCGGGTGTAAAGCGGGTGTAAAGCGGGTCTAAAGCGGGTCTAAAGCGGGACTAAAGCGGGTGTAAAGCGGGTGTAAAGCGGGTCTAAAGCGGGACTAAAGCGGGACTAAAGCGGGTCTAAAGCGGGTCTAAAGCGGGTCTAAAGCGGGACTAAAGCGGGACTAAAGCGGGTCTAAAGCGGGACTAAAGCGGGTCTAAAGCAGGTCTAAAGCAGGTCTAAAGCGGGTCTAAAGCGGGTCTAAAGCGGGACTAAAGGGGGTCTAAAGCGGGTGTAAAGCGGGTGTAAAGCGGGTGTAAAGCGGGTCTAAAGCGGGACTAAAGCGGGACTAAAGCGGGTCTAAAGCGGGTCTAAAGCGGGGCTAAAGAGGAGCTAAAGCGGGTCTAAAGCGGGTCTAAAACAGGACTAAAGCGGGACTAAAGCGGGTCTAAAGCAGGACTAAAGCGCGACTAAAGCGGGTCTAAAGCGGGACTAAAGCGGGTGTAAAGCGGATGTAAAGCGGGTCTAAAGCGGGACTAAAGCGGGACTAAAGCGGGTCTAAAGCGGGTCTAAAGCGGGTGTAAAGCGGGTCTAAAGCGGGACTAAAGCGGGTCTAAAGTGGGCTAAAGCGGGTCTAAAGCGGGTCTAAAGCGGGTCTAAAGCGGGTCTAAAGCGGGTCTAAAGCGGGACTAAAGCGGGTCTAAAGCGGGTCTAAAGCGGGACTAAAGCGGGACTAAAGCGGGTCTAAAGCGGGTC
>NW_027315957.1:528531-551031 GCF_026437365.1 Eucyclogobius newberryi
GAAATTCATGTGCAATCTATGTGCTGTCGTGACACATATTCATGTGCAATTACTGTCGTGGTCACATGCAATGGTATTTATTTATTTATTTGTCTATGGGAGTTTTTATTTATTTATAGGAGATCTTCTACTGAAAGTGTTTTTCAGACTTCCTATAAGTGATCTGTTCTTCTGTATCTACCTCTGTATCTACCTGCGTTGCACCAATGAAATTTCCTCATGTGGGACAATAAAGGAATATCTTATCTTATCTTATCTTATCTTATATAATATATATATATAATATAATATATAATATATATATATATATATATATATATATATATATATATATTATATAATGGGCGGCAGTAGCTCAGTGGTAGAGTGCTCGTCTTCTGATCCAAAGGTCGGCGGTTCGACTCCCCGCTCAGTCAGAGCGGTCAGATCCACTGGCCCGCAGGTTGGCGGTGCGATCGCAGCTGCCTCATGTGAATACTGCCGTTGTGTCCTTGGGCAAGACACTTAACCCAACTTGCCCCCCAGTGTCTGCGTACATCTGGGGTGTGAATGTGTGTGTGAATGGGTGACTGGTTCCTTGATGTAAAGCGCTTTGAGTAGCTATATAAATGTGACCATTTATTTACCATTTATAATATATATATATATATATATACACACACACACACATACACATATACTGTAATGTACAGGATTATACTTTGCTGAATGTCTCACCTCTAAAGTGCTGCAGGCCTGAAATGTCCGGGATGTGAGGGTCAGAGTAGTGTCTGCACAACACACAACATGAAACACACACATGAAACACACACATGAAACACACAGATGAAACACACACATGAAACACACAGATGAAACACACAAGATGAAACACACACATGAAACACACACATGACACACACAGATGAAACACACAAGATGAAACACACACATGAAACACACACATGAAACACACACATGAAACACACACATGAAACACACACATGAAACACACACATGAAACACACACATGACACAGTCAACGGCTCCAGTCCCCCGCCTAAGGTCCAAAGTCACTGGGACAAGAGGCCCAGAGTCACTGGGACATGAGTCACTGGGACACGAGGCCCAGAGTCACTGGGACATGAGTCACTGAGACACGAGGCCCAGAGTCACTGGGACATGAGTCACTGGGACACGAGGCCCAGAGTCACTGGGACATGAGTCACTGGGACACGAGGTCCAGAGTCACTGGGACACGAGGCCCAGAGTCACTGGGACATGAGTCACTGGGACACGAGGTCCAGAGTCACTGGGACATGAGTCACTGGGACACGAGGCCCAGAGTCACTGGGACATGAGTCACTGGGACACGAGGCCCAGAGTCACTGGGACACGAGGCCCAGAGTCACTGGGACATGAGTCACTGGGACACGAGGTCCAGAGTCACTGGGACATGAGTCACTGGGACACGAGGTCCAGAGTCACTGGGACATAAGTCACTGGGACACGAGGTCCAGAGTCACTGGGACACGAGGCCCAGAGTCACTGGGACATGAGTCACTGGGACACGAGGTCCAGAGTCACTGGGACATGAGTCACTGGGACACGAGGCCCAGAGTCACTGGGACATGAGTCACTGGGACACGAGGCCCAGAGACACTGGGACACGAGGCCCAGAGTCACTGGGACATGAGTCATTGGGACACGAGGTCCAGAGTCACTGGGACACGAGGCCCAGAGTCACTGGGACATGAGTCACTGGGACACGAGGTCCAGAGTCACTGGGACATGAGTCACTGGGACACGAGGTCCAGAGTCACTGGGACACGAGGCCCAGAGTCACTGGGACACGAGGTCCAGAGTCACTGGGACACGAGGCCCAGAGTCACAGGGACACGAGTCACTGGGACACGAGCCCCAGAGTCACTGGGACACGAGGCCCAGAGTCACTGGGACACGAGGTCCAGAGTCACTGGGACATGAGTCACTGAGACACGAGGCCCAGAGTCACTGGGACATGAGTCACTGGGACACGAGGCCCAGAGTCACTGGGACACGAGGTCTAGAGTCACTGGGACACAAGGCTCAGAGTCACTGGGACATGAGTCACTGGGACACGAGGTCCAGAGTCACTGGGACACGAGGCCCAGAGTCACTGGGACACGAGGTCCAGAGTCACTGGGACACGAGGCCCAGAGTCACAGGGACACGAGTCACTGGGACACGAGGTCCAGAGTCACTGGGACACGAGTCACTGGGACACGAGGCCCAGAGAAACTGGGACACGAGGCCCAGAGTCACTGGGACATGAGTCACTGGGACACGAGGTCCAGAGTCACTGGGACACGAGGCCCAGAGTCACTGGGACACGAGGTCCAGAGACACTGGGACACGAGTCACTGGGACACGAGGCCCAGAGTCACTGGGACACGAGGCCCAGAGTCACTGGGACACGAGTCACTGGGACACGAGGCCCAGAGACACTGGGACATGAGTCACTGGGACACGAGCCCCAGAGTCACTGGGACACGAGGTCCAGAGTCACTGGGACACGAGTCACTGGGACACGAGGCCCAGAGACACTGGGACACGAGGCCCAGAGTCACTGGGACATGAGTCACTGGGACACGAGGCCCAGAGTCACTGAGACATGAGTCACTGGGACACGAGGTCCAGAGTCACTGGGACATGAGTCACTGGGACACGAGGCCCAGAGTCACTGAGACATGAGTCACTGGGACACGAGGTCCAGAGTCACTGGGACACGAGGCCCAGAGTCACTGGGACATGAGTCACTGGGACACGAGGTCCAGAGTCACTGGGACATGAGTCACTGGGACACGAGGTCCAGAGTCACTGGGACACGAGGCCCAGAGTCACTGGGACATGAGTCACTGGGACACGAGGTCCAGAGTCACTGGGACATGAGTCACTGGGACACGAGGTCCAGAGTCACTGGGACACGAGGCCCAGAGTCACTGGGACATGAGTCACTGGGACACGAGGTCCAGAGTCACTGGGACATGAGTCACTGGGACACGAGGCCCAGAGTCACTGGGACATGAGTCACTGGGACACGAGGTCCAGAGTCACTGGGACATGAGTCACTGGGACACGAGGCCCAGAGACACTGGGACACGAGGCCCAGAGTCACTGGGACATGAGTCACTGGGACACGAGGTCCAGAGTCACTGGGACACGAGGCCCAGAGTCACTGGGACATGAGTCACTGGGACACGAGGTCCAGAGTCACTGGGACATGAGTCACTGGGACACGAGGTCCAGAGTCACTGGGACACGAGGCCCAGAGTCACTGGGACACGAGGTCCAGAGTCACTGGGACACGAGGCCCAGAGTCACAGGGACACGAGTCACTGGGACACGAGCCCCAGAGTCACTGGGACACGAGGCCCAGAGTCACTGGGACACGAGGTCCAGAGTCACTGGGACATGAGTCACTGAGACACGAGGCCCAGAGTCACTGGGACATGAGTCACTGGGACACGAGGCCCAGAGTCACTGGGACACGAGGTCTAGAGTCACTGGGACACAAGGCTCAGAGTCACTGGGACATGAGTCACTGGGACACGAGGTCCAGAGTCACTGGGACACGAGGCCCAGAGTCACTGGGACACGAGGTCCAGAGTCACTGGGACACGAGGCCCAGAGTCACAGGGACACGAGTCACTGGGACATGAGGTCCAGAGTCACTGGGACACGAGTCACTGGGACACGAGGCCCAGAGACACTGGGACACGAGGCCCAGAGTCACTGGGACATGAGTCACTGGGACACGAGGTCCAGAGTCACTGGGACACGAGGCCCAGAGTCACTGGGACACGAGGTCCAGAGACACTGGGACATGAGTCACTGGGACACGAGGCCCAGAGTCACTGGGACACGAGGCCCAGAGTCACTGGGACACGAGTCACTGGGACACGAGGCCCAGAGACACTGGGACATGAGTCACTGGGACACGAGCCCCAGAGTCACTGGGACACGAGGTCCAGAGTCACTGGGACACGAGTCACTGGGACACGAGGCCCAGAGACACTGGGACACGAGGCCCAGAGTCACTGGGACATGAGTCACTGGGACACGAGGCCCAGAGTCACTGAGACATGAGTCACTGGGACACGAGGTCCAGAGTCACTGGGACATGAGTCACTGGGACACGAGGCCCAGAGTCACTGGGACATGAGTCACTGGGACACGAGGCCCAAGTCACTGAGACATGAGTCACTGGGACACGAGGTCCAGAGTCACTGGGACACGAGGCCCAGAGTCACTGGGACATGAGTCACTGGGACACGAGGTCCAGAGTCACTGGGACATGAGTCACTGGGACACGAGGTCCAGAGTCACTGGGACATGAGTCACTGGGACACGAGGTCCAGAGTCACTGGGACACGAGGCCCAGAGTCACTGGGACATGAGTCACTGGGACACGAGGTCCAGAGTCACTGGGACATGAGTCACTGGGACACGAGGTCCAGAGTCACTGGGACATGAGTCACTGGGACACGAGGCCCAGAGACACTGGGACACGAGGCCCAGAGTCACTGGGACATGAGTCACTGGGACACGAGGTCCAGAGTCACTGGGACACGAGGCCCAGAGTCACTGGGACATGAGTCACTGGGACACGAGGTCCAGAGTCACTGGGACATGAGTCACTGGGACACGAGGTCCAGAGTCACTGGGACACGAGGCCCAGAGTCACTGGGACACGAGGCCCAGAGTCACAGGGACACGAGTCACTGGGACACGAGCCCCAGAGTCACTGGGACACGAGGCCCAGAGTCACTGGGACACGAGGTCCAGAGTCACTGGGACATGAGTCACTGAGACACGAGGCCCAGAGTCACTGGGACATGAGTCACTGGGACACGAGGCCCAGAGTCACTGGGACACGAGGCCCAGAGTCACTGGGACACGAGGCCCAGAGTCACTGGGACACGAGGTCCAGAGTCACTGGGACACGAGGCCCAGAGTCACAGGGACACGAGTCACTGGGACACGAGGTCCAGAGTCACTGGGACACGAGTCACTGGGACACGAGGCCCAGAGACACTGGGACACGAGGCCCAGAGTCACTGGGACATGAGTCACTGGGACACGAGGTCCAGAGTCACTGGGACACGAGGCCCAGAGTCACTGGGACACGAGGTCCAGAGACACTGGGACATGAGTCACTGGGACACGAGGCCCAGAGTCACTGGGACACGAGGCCCAGAGTCACTGGGACACGAGTCACTGGGACACGAGGCCCAGAGACACTGGGACATGAGTCACTGGGACACGAGCCCCAGAGTCACTGGGACACGAGGCCCAGAGTCACTGGGACACGAGGCCCAGAGACACTGGGACATGAGTCACTGGGACACGAGGCCCAGAGTCACTGGGACACGATGCCCAGAGTCACTGGGACACGAGTCACTGAGACACGAGGCCCAGAGTCACTGGGACATGAGTCACTGGGACACGAGGCCCAGAGTCACTGGGACATGAGTCACTGGGACACGAGGTCCAGAGTCACTGGGACACGAGGCCCAGAGTCACTGGGACATGAGTCACTGGGACATGAGGCCCAGAGTCACTGGGACATGAGTCACTGGGACATGAGAAAACAAACCCGGAGCAGACGAACACAGAGTCGAATCTCTCCGTCCGCTTGGACCCGGCGCCGTCTGATGATGTCACTTCCCATTCGGTCTTCGACTTCCTGTCTGCGGTCTCCATGACGACAGGCCTCACACACTCCACCGCTGTATTGAACTAACAAGACACAATCCTGGTTTAGTCCTGGTTTAGTCCTGTTCAGCACAAGTCACAGGTCAAAGGTCACAGGTCAAAGGTCACAGGTCAAAGGTCGCTCTCACCCTGATGTTGGGGCCGATGCTGAAGTTCTTGCAGTATTTTTGTAAATATACTAAAACTTCCCGATGAGAAATGAAACTGTCCAGATCCGGATCGAACGGGAAATCTGGAAACATCATGACCTCCTTAGGGAGATTAGTCCTGAAAACACGAGGAGCAGAGCATGAGGAGCAGGAGCATGAGGAGCATGAGGAGCAGGAGCATGAGGAGCAGCAGCATGAGGAGCATGAGGAGCAGCAGCATGAGGAGCAGGAGCATGAGGAGTATGAGGAGCAGGAGCATGAGGAGCATGAGGAGCAGCAGCATGAGGAGTATGAGGAGCAGCAGCATGAGGAGTATGAGGAGCAGGAGCATGAGGAGCAGCAGCATGAGGAGCAGCATGAGGAGCAGGAGCATGAGGAGCATGAGGAGCAGGAGCATGAGGAGCAGGAGCATGAGGAGCATGAGGAGCAGCAGCATGAGGAGCATGAGGAGCAGCAGCATGAGGAGTATGAGGAGCAGGAGCATGAGGAGCAGCAGCATGAGGAGCAGCAGCATGAGGAGCAGCATGAGGAGCAGGAGCATGAGGAGCAGGAGCATGAGGAGCAGGAGCATGAGGAGCATGAGGAGCAGCAGCATGAGGAGCATGAGGAGCAGCAGCATGAGGAGCAGCATGAGGAGTATGAGCATGAGGAGCATGAGGAGCAGCAGCATGAGGAGCAGCATGAGGAGCAGCAGCATGAGGAGCATGAGGAGCAGGAGCATGAGGAGCAGGAGCATCAGGAGCATGAGGAGCAGGAGCATGAGGAGCAGCAGCATGAGGAGCATGAGGAGCAGCAGCATGAGGAGCAGCATGAAGAGCAGGAGCATGAGGAGCAGCAGCATGAGGAGTATCAGGAGCAGGAGCATGAGGAGTATGAGGAGCAGGAGCATGAGGAGCAGCAGCATGAGGAGCATGAGGAGCAGCAGCATGAGGAGCAGCATGAGGAGCAGGAGCATGAGGAGCAGGAACATGAGGAGCAGGAGCATGAGGAGCATGAGGAGCATGTGGAGCAGCAGCATGAGGAGCAGGAGCATGAGGAGCAGGAACATGAGGAGCAGCAGCATGAGGAGCATGAGGAGCAGAGCATGAGGAGCAGGAGCATGAGGAGCAGGAGGAGCAGAGCATGAGGAGCAGGAGCATGAGGAGCAGGAGCATGAGGAGCAGGAGCATGAGGAGCATGAGGAGCAGCAGCATGAGGAGCAGGAGCATGAGAAGCATGAAGAGCAGGAGCATGAGGAGCATGAGGAGCAGCAGCATGAGGAGCAGGAGCATGAGGAGCATGAGGAGCAGGAGAGTGAGGAGCAGGAGCATGAGGAGCAGGAGGAGCAGAGCATGAGGAGCAGGAGCATGAGGAGCAGGAGCATGAGGAGCAAGAGCATGAGGAGCAGAAGCCTGAGGAGCAGGAGCATGAGGAGCGGCAGCATGAGGAGCAGAAGCATGAGGAGAAGAAGCATGAGGAGCAGAAGCACGAGGAGGAGCAGCACGAGGAGCAGAGGCACGAGGGGAAGAAGCAAGAGGAGCAGCAGCATGAGGAGGATGAGGAGCAGGAGCACAAGGAGCAGAAACACGAGGAGCAGAAGCATAAGGAGCAGAAGCACGAGGAGCAGAAGCATGAGGAGCACAAGCATGAGGAGCTGCAGCATGAGGAGCATGAGCATGATGAGCAGCAGCATGAGGAGCAGGAGCATGAGGAGCAGCAGCATGAGGAGCAGAAGCATGAGGAGCAGAAGCATGAGGAGCATGAGCATGAGGAGCAGGAGCATGAGGAGCAGGAGGAGCAGAGCATGAGGAGCAGGAGCATGAGGAGCAGGAGGAGCAGAGCATGAGGAGCAGGAGCATGAGGAGCATGAGGAGCAGGAGCATGAGGAGCATGAGGAGCATGAGGAGCAGCAGCATGAGGAGCAGGAGCATGAGAAGCATGAAGAGCAGGCGCATGAGGAGCAGGAGCATGAGGAGCATGAGGAGCATGAGGAGCAGCAGCATGAGGAGCAGGAGCATGAGAAGCATGAAGAGCAGGAGCATGAGGAGCAGCAGCATGAGGAGCAGGAACATGAGGAGCATGAGGAGCAGGAGCATGAGGAGCAGGAGCATGAGAAGCATGAAGAGCAGGAGCATGAGGAGCAGCAGCATGAGGAGCAGGAACATGAGGAGCATGAGGAGCAGGAGCATGAGGAGCAGGAGCATGAGGAGCAGGAGGAGCAGAGCATGAGGAGCAGGAGCATGAGGAGCAGGAGCATGAGGAGCAGGAGCATGAGGAGCAGAAGCCTGAGGAGCAGGAGCATGAGGAGCAGCAGCATGAGGAGCAGAAGCATGAGGAGAAGAAGCATGAGGAGCAGAGGCACGAGGAGCAGAAGCATGAGGAGCAGCAGCATGAGGAGCATGAGGAGCAGGAGCAAGAGGAGCAGAAACACGAGGAGCAGAAGCATAAGGAGCATGTGGAGCAGGAGCACGAGGAGCAGAAGCACGAGGAGCAGAAGCATGAGGAGCACGAGCATGAAGAGCTGCAGCATGAGGAGCATGAGCATGATGAGCAGCAGCATGAGGAGCAGGAGCATGAGGAGCAGCAGCATGAGGAGCAGAAGCATGAGGAGCAGAAGCATGAGGAGCATGAGCATGAGGAGCAGGAGCATGAGGAGCAGGAGGAGCAGAGCATGAGGAGCAGGAGCATGAGGAGCAGGAGGAGCAGGAGCATGAGGAGCAGGAGCATGAGGAGCATGAGGAGCAGGAGCATGAGGAGCATGAGGAGCAGCAGCATGAAGAGCAGGAACATGAGGAGCATGAGGAGCAGGAGCATGAGGAGCAGGAGCATGAGGAGCAGGAGCATGAGGAGCAGGAGGAGCAGAGCATGAGGAGCAGGAGCATGAGGAGCAGGAGCATGAGGAGCAGGAGCATGAGGAGCAGAAGCCTGAGGAGCAGGAGCATGAGGAGCAGCAGCATGAGGAGCAGAAGCATGAGGAGAAGAAGCATGAGGAGCAGAGGCAGGAGGAGCAGGAGCATGAGGAGGATGAGGAGCAGCAGCATGAGGAGCAGGAGCATGAGAAGCATGAAGAGCAGCAGCATGAGGAGCAGGAACATGAGGAGCATGAGGAGTAGGAGCATGAGGAGCAGGAGCATGAGGAGCAGGAGGAGCAGAGCATGAGGAGCAGGAGCATGAGGAGCAGGAGCATGAGGAGCAGAAGCCTGAGGAGCAGGAGCATGAGGAGCAGCAGCATGAGGAGCAGAAGCATGAAGAGAAGAAGCATGAGGAGCAGAGATAGGAGGAGCAGAAGCATGAGGAGCAGCAGCATGAGGAGCATGAGGAGCAGGAGCACGAGGAGCATGAGCATGAGGAGCAGCAGCACGAGGAGCAGCAGCACGAGGAGCAGGAACACAAGAAGCAGCAGCATGAGGAGCAGAAGCATGAGGAGCAGCAGCGTGAGGAGCAGGAGCATGAGGAGCAGCAGCATGAGGAGCAGAAGCACAAGGAGCAGAAGCATGAGGAGCATGAGGAGCAGCAGCACGTGGAGCAGAAGCATGGGGAGCAGGAGCACGAGGAGCAGAGCATGAGGAGCAGCAGCATGAGGAGCAGAAGCATGAGGAGCAGGAGCATGAGGAGCAGAAGCATGAGGAGCAGCAGCATGAGGAGCAGAAGCACGAGGAGCAGCAGCATGAGGAGCAGAAGCATGAGGAGCAGGAGCATGAGGAGCAGAATTATGAGGAGCAGCAGCATGAGGAGCAGAAGCATGAGGAGCAGGAGCATGAGGAGCAGCAGCATGAGGAGCAGAATTATGAGGAGCAGCAGCATGAGGAGCAGGAGCATGAGGAGCAGAAGCACGAGGAGCAGCAGCATGAGGAGCAGAAGCATGAGGAGCAGGAGCATGAGGAGCAGAATTATGAGGAGCAGCAGCATGAGGAGCAGAAGCATGAGGAGCAGGAGCATGAGGAGCAGCAGCATGAGGAGCAGGAGCATGAGGAGCAGAATTATGAGGAGCAGCAGCATGAGGAGCAGAAGCATGAGGAGCAGGAGCATGAGGAGCAGAATTATGAGGAGCAGCAGCATGAGGAGCAGAAGCATGAGGAGCAGGAGCATGAGGAGCAGCAGCATGAGGAGCAGAAGCATGAGGAGCAGGAGCATGAGGAGCAGAATTATGAGGAGCAGCAGCATGAGGAGCAGGAGCATGAGGAGCAGCAGCATGAGGAGCAGGAGCATGAGGAGCAGCAGCATGAGGAGCAGCAGCATGAGGAGCAGCAGCATGAGGAGCAGCAGCATGAGGAGCAGGAGCATGAGGAGCAGAATTATGAGGAGCAGCAGCATGAGGAGCAGAAGCATGAGGAGCAGGAGCATGAGGAGCAGAATTATGAGGAGCAGCAGCATGAGGAGCAGAAGCATGAGGAGCAGGAGCATGAGGAGCAGCAGCATGAGGAGCAGAAGCATGAGGAGCAGGAGCATGAGGAGCAGAATTATGAGGAGCAGCAGCATGAGGAGCAGGAGCATGAGGAGCAGCAGCATGAGGAGCAGGAGCATGAGGAGCAGCAGCATGAGGAGCAGCAGCATGAGGAGCAGAAGCATGAGGAGCAGCAGCATGAGGAGCAGCAGCATGAGGAGCAGCAGCATGAGGAGCATGAGGAGCAAAAGACTACTGTAACTCCTGCTCACAGCGTGTCCTAAAAGCTCCATAAAAAGCTTTCAACTGGTTCAAAATGCAGCAGCAAGATTACTAACAGGAACAAAAAGAAGAGAGCACATTACACCAGTGCTGGAGTCTCTTCACTGGCTCCCCGTCGAGTCTAGAATCACATTTAAACTCCTCCTCCTGACTTACAAAGCCATAAATGACATGGCCCCTCCCACCTCAAAGATGCTCTAGAACCATATCATCCAAACAGAGCTCTTCACTCTCTAAACGCTGGCCTTCTGGTGGTCCCAAGAGTCTCTAAAACCACAGTAGGAGGCAGAGCCTTCTGGTGGTCCCAAGAGTCTCTAAAACCACAGTAGGAGGTAGAGCCTTCTGGTGGTCCCAAGAGTCTCTAAAAGCACAGAAGGAGGTAGAGCCTTCTGGTGGTCCCAAGAGTCTCTAAAAGCAATGAAGGAGGTAGAGCCTTCTGGTGGTCCCAACAGTCTCTAAAAGCACAGTAGGAGGTAGAGCCTTCTATTGCCAAGAGTCTCTAAAAGCACAGAAGTATGTAGAGCCTTCTAGTGTCCCAAGAGTCTCTAAAAGCACAGTAGGAGGTAGAGCCTTCTGGTGCCAAGAGTCTCTAAAAGCACAGTAGGAGGTAGAGTCTTCTGGTGGTCCCAAGAGTCTCTAAAAGCACAGTAGGAGGTAGAGCCTTCTGGTGGTCCCAAGAGTCTCTAAAAGCACAGTAGGAGGTAGAGCCTTCTGGTGGTCCCAAGAGTCTCTAAAAGCACAGAAGTATGTAGAGCCTTCTAGTGTCCCAAGAGTCTCTAAAAGCACAGTAGGAGGTAGAGCCTTCTGGTGCCAAGAGTCTCTAAAAGCACAGTAGGAGGTAGAGTCTTCTGGTGGTCCCGAGAGTCTCTAAAAGCACAGTAGGGGGTAGAGCCTTCTGGTGGTCCCAAGAGTCTCTAAAAGCACAGTAGGAGGTACAGCCTTCTGGTGGTCCCAAGAGTCTCTAAAAGCACAGAAGGAGGTAGAGCCTTCTGGTGGTGCCGAGAGTCTCTAAAAGCACAGATGTGCAGTGCTTACCTCAGGTTGTGGTACATGCTGCTGTGAGTCGATGGTCCGTGTTGGTCTTCGTAGATCCAGGTTCCGCCGACGCTCGGTCCCGACTCGAACACGACCGGAGGTGAGAACGAGCCGGGTTTGGACAGAATGTGTCGAGCGGCGCAAAGACCGGCCGCCCCTGCTCCGACCACCGCCACGCGAAGAGCCATGGCCAGGACCGGGACAGGGACCAGGACCAGGACCAGGACCAGTCTGGATAGGTTTGCAGAAGTGGGCGGGGCTTGGGGACAGGTGAAAACAGGATTAACTCAAACATGCAGGACACAATCAAAATGCGACTGTGAGAAGGACAATGGAGTTTTAAGCGCCCCCTGCAGGTCGGACCACTCAGCAACACATTAGGTTTATAATTCCACTTCCTGTCTGTAATTGATGACATCACACTCGGAAATTACCCAGCAAACACTGGGCCAAAACTCATCTAATGTCACTATTTGTTTTACTTGACAATTAAAAATATGTGAGAGCGACTTTATGTTCTTGAATCGACGTTTAAAGCGTCACAAAGTTGTTTGTATAAA
Organism: Eucyclogobius newberryi; assembly: GCF_026437365.1. Classification (NCBI taxonomy): domain Eukaryota; kingdom Metazoa; phylum Chordata; class Actinopteri; order Gobiiformes; family Gobiidae; genus Eucyclogobius; species Eucyclogobius newberryi. The sequence continues at coordinate 540,657 of NW_027315957.1, forward strand.
TTCTGCATAAACTTTGACTGGAACGAGTCATGTGTGATGTCACTTCCTGTCATTTCGTACAACATTTTTCAACGTTTTCATGTCTCCTTTAACCAGAGGGACACGTCTCCTTTAACCAGAGGGACGCGTCTCCTTTGACCAGAGGGACGCGTCTCCTTTGACCAGAGGGACGCGTCTCCTTTGACCAGAGGGACGCGTCTCCTTTGACCAGAGGGACGCGTCTCCTTTGACCAGAGGGACGCGTCTCCTTTGACCAGAGGGACGCGTCTCCTTTGACCAGAGGGACGCGTCTCCTTTGACCAGAGGGACGCGTCTCCTTTGACCAGAGGGACGCGTCTCCTTTGACCAGAGGGACGCGTCTCCTTTGACCAGAGGGACGCGTCTCCTTTGACCAGAGGGACGCGTCTCCTTTGACCAGAGGGACGCGTCTCCTTTGACCAGAGGGACGCGTCTCCTTTAACCAGAGGGACGCGTCTCCTTTAACCAGAGGGACGCGTCTCCTTTAACCAGAGGGACGCGTCTCCTTTGACCAGAGGGACGCGTCTCCTTTAACCAGAGGGACGCGTCTCCTTTGACCAGAGGGACGCGTCTCCTTTAACCAGAGGGACGCGTCTCCTTTGACCAGAGGGACGCGTCTCCTTTAACCAGAGGGACGCGTCTCCTTTGACCAGAGGGACGCGTCTCCTTTGACCAGAGGGACGCGTCTCCTTTAACCAGAGGGACGCGTCTCCTTTGACCAGAGGGACGCGTCTCCTTTAACCAGAGGGACGCGTCTCCTTTAACCAGAGGGACGCGTCTCCTTTGACCAGAGGGACGCGTCTCCTTTAACCAGAGGGACGCGTCTCCTTTGACCAGAGGGACGCGTCTCCTTTAACCAGAGGGACGCGTCTCCTTTGACCAGAGGGACGCGTCTCCTTTAACCAGAGGGACGCGTCTCCTTTAACCAGAGGGACGCGTCTCCTTTAACCAGAGGGACGCGTCTCCTTTGACCAGAGGGACGCGTCTCCTTTAACCAGAGGGACGCGTCTCCTTTGACCAGAGGGACGCGTCTCCTTTGACCAGAGGGACGCGTCTCCTTTAACCAGAGGGACGCGTCTCCTTTGACCAGAGGGACGCGTCTCCTTTGACCAGAGGGACGCGTCTCCTTTAACCAGAGGGACGCGTCTCCTTTGACCAGAGGGACGCGTCTCCTTTGACCAGAGGGACGCGTCTCCTTTGACCAGAGGGACGCGTCTCCTTTAACCAGAGGGACGCGTCTCCTTTGACCAGAGGGACGCGTCTCCTTTAACCAGCGGGACGCGTCTCCTTTAACCAGAGGGACGCGTCTCCTTTAACCAGAGGGACGCGTCTCCTTTGACCAGAGGGACGCGTCTCCTTTAACCAGAGGGACGCGTCTCCTTTGACCAGAGGGACGCGTCTCCTTTAACCAGAGGGACGCGTCTCCTTTAACCAGCGGGACGCGTCTCCTTTGACCAGAGGGACGCGTCTCCTTTAACCAGAGGGACGCGTCTCCTTTAACCAGAGGGACGCGTCTCCTTTGACCAGCGGGACGCGTCTCCTTTAACCAGAGGGACGCGTCTCCTTTGACCAGAGGGACGCGTCTCCTTTGACCAGAGGGACGCGTCTCCTTTGACCAGAGGGACGCGTCTCCTTTAACCAGAGGGACGCGTCTCCTTTGACCAGAGGGACGCGTCTCCTTTAACCAGAGGGACGCGTCTCCTTTAACCAGCGGGACGCGTCTCCTTTGACCAGAGGGACGCGTCTCCTTTAACCAGAGGGACGCGTCTCCTTTAACCAGAGGGACGCGTCTCCTTTAACCAGCGGGACGCGTCTCCTTTAACCAGAGGGACGCGTCTCCTTTGACCAGAGGGACGCGTCTCCTTTAACCAGAGGGACGCGTCTCCTTTAACCAGAGGGACGCGTCTCCTTTAACCAGAGGGACGCGTCTCCTTTAACCAGAGGGACGCGTCTCCTTTAACCAGAGGGACGCGTCTCCTTTGACCAGAGGGACGCGTCTCCTTTGACCAGAGGGACGCGTCTCCTTTGACCAGAGGGACGCGTCTCCTTTGACCAGAGGGACGCGTCTCCTTTGACCAGAGGGACGCGTCTCCTTTAACCAGAGGGACGCGTCTCCTTTAACCAGCGGGACGCGTCTCCTTTGACCAGAGGGACGCGTCTCCTTTGACCAGAGGGACGCGTCTCCTTTAACCAGAGGGACGCGTCTCCTTTGACCAGAGGGACGCGTCTCCTTTAACCAGAGGGACGCGTCTCCTTTGACCAGAGGGACGCGTCTCCTTTAACCAGAGGGACGCGTCTCCTTTGACCAGAGGGACGCGTCTCCTTTAACCAGAGGGACGCGTCTCCTTTAACCAGCGGGACGCGTCTCCTTTGACCAGAGGGACGCGTCTCCTTTAACCAGAGGGACGCGTCTCCTTTAACCAGAGGGACGCGTCTCCTTTGACCAGAGGGACGCGTCTCCTTTAACCAGAGGGACGCGTCTCCTTTGACCAGAGGGACGCGTCTCCTTTAACCAGAGGGACGCGTCTCCTTTAACCAGAGGGACGCGTCTCCTTTAACCAGAGGGACGCGTCTCCTTTGACCAGAGGGACGCGTCTCCTTTGACCAGAGGGACGCGTCTCCTTTGACCAGAGGGACGCGTCTCCTTTGACCAGAGGGACGCGTCTCCTTTGACCAGAGGGACGCGTCTCCTTTGACCAGAGGGACGCGTCTCCTTTAACCAGAGGGACGCGTCTCCTTTAACCAGAGGGACGCGTCTCCTTTAACCAGCGGGACGCGTCTCCTTTAACCAGAGGGACGCGTCTCCTTTGACCAGAGGGACGCGTCTCCTTTGACCAGAGGGACGCGTCTCCTTTAACCAGAGGGACGCGTCTCCTTTAACCAGCGGGACGCGTCTCCTTTGACCAGAGGGACGCGTCTCCTTTAACCAGAGGGACGCGTCTCCTTTAACCAGAGGGACGCGTCTCCTTTAACCAGCGGGACGCGTCTCCTTTAACCAGAGGGACGCGTCTCCTTTGACCAGAGGGACGCGTCTCCTTTGACCAGAGGGACGCGTCTCCTTTAACCAGAGGGACGCGTCTCCTTTGACCAGAGGGACGCGTCTCCTTTAACCAGAGGGACGCGTCTCCTTTAACCAGCGGGACGCGTCTCCTTTGACCAGAGGGACGCGTCTCCTTTGACCAGAGGGACGCGTCTCCTTTAACCAGAGGGACGCGTCTCCTTTAACCAGCGGGACGCGTCTCCTTTAACCAGAGGGACGCGTCTCCTTTGACCAGAGGGACGCGTCTCCTTTGACCAGAGGGACGCGTCTCCTTTGACCAGAGGGACGCGTCTCCTTTGACCAGAGGGACGCGTCTCCTTTGACCAGAGGGACGCGTCTCCTTTGACCAGAGGGACGCGTCTCCTTTGACCAGAGGGACGCGTCTCCTTTGACCAGAGGGACGCGTCTCCTTTGACCAGAGGGACGCGTCTCCTTTAACCAGAGGGACGCGTCTCCTTTGACCAGCGGGACGCGTCTCCTTTGACCAGAGGGACGCGTCTCCTTTGACCAGAGGGACGCGTCTCCTTTGACCAGAGGGACGCGTCTCCTTTGACCAGAGGGACGCGTCTCCTTTGACCAGAGGGACGCGTCTCCTTTAACCAGCGGGACGCGTCTCCTTTGACCAGAGGGACGCGTCTCCTTTGACCAGAGGGACGCGTCTCCTTTGACCAGAGGGACGCGTCTCCTTTGACCAGAGGGACGCGTCTCCTTTGACCAGAGGGACGCGTCTCCTTTGACCAGAGGGACGCGTCTCCTTTGACCAGAGGGACGCGTCTCCTTTGACCAGCGGGACGCGTCTCCTTTGACCAGCGGGACGCGTCTCCTTTGACCAGAGGGACGCGTCTCCTTTGACCAGAGGGACGCGTCTCCTTTGACCAGAGGGACGCGTCTCCTTTAACCAGAGGGACGCGTCTCCTTTAACCAGAGGGACGCGTCTCCTTTAACCAGAGGGACGCGTCTCCTTTGACCAGAGGGACGCGTCTCCTTTGACCAGAGGGACGCGTCTCCTTTGACCAGAGGGACGCGTCTCCTTTAACCAGAGGGACGCGTCTCCTTTGACCAGAGGGACGCGTCTCCTTTGACCAGAGGGACGCGTCTCCTTTAACCAGAGGGACGCGTCTCCTTTAACCAGAGGGACGCGTCTCCTTTGACCAGAGGGACGCGTCTCCTTTAACCAGAGGGACGCGTCTCCTTTGACCAGCGGGACGCGTCTCCTTTAACCAGAGGGACGCGTCTCCTTTAACTTCAGGCTCGGGACTAAAGTGAATGTTTAACTGGTTGAACTTTGACCTTAGGAAACATCATTAAATCACAGTTTGTTGAAGCTTTTTACGGAAAAGTACGAGAAACGGGTCAACGTTCTTCTCTTATAAAACCCCAGTGCGCATGCGCGCGGCTGTGACCTAAAACAGGTTAAAACGCGACACTAAAGACATGTTTTCGTCATCATTTCGCATTTTAAAAGTCGCTGAAACGCGGTGGAAAACTTACCGCGGCCGCAGCGGGGTTTTCTCACGTTCTTTCCGCGCGGTGTCTACGATCCGCGGGAGGAACCGGAATCCGCGGAGCACCACTTCAGTTAGAACACCCGCAAGCCCCAGCACGCATGCGCAGGTGTTCACAACCAAACTGCCTCCGGAACAAACGCGACCAGCGCGACTCTCGCTCTTTAACGTCACAATACACGCGTTTATAAGAATCCTTTTATAATCATGTTTATATTATAACAATGTTTATATTATAATGTTTATAATAATGTTTATATTATAATAATGTTTATATTATGTTTATAATAATGTTTATATTATAATAGTAGAAAAAGCTTCAGTTGTTTCATCTGGACTCAGTTTGAAAAAATAGACGTTTCGACTCTCATCCAAGAGTCATTGTCAATAAAAGAATTTAGATCGAGAACTCCGATATTAATACTGTTCTGTGGTAAGACCCGCCCATTGGGAGGAGCCTTCCTGAAGTAGAAAGAGTTGTTTGTTTCAACAGAAACTCCCCCCTTGTATCTACCGAGCCTATTCAGAATCTTAATGGGCTGTTAAAACCTCTTTGTCTTAGTGAGACCCTGGCTCAACCACCCTGAGGACCTGATTAGCATTTGAATTCCCTGGTCCTCTACCTTTCCAGGGGTTCAGAATCCCATTATAAATAACAGGAAGATGAAACCTTTATAATAATGTTTATATTATAATGTTTATATTATGTTTATAATTTTTATATTATGTTTATATTATGTTTATAATAATGTTTATATTATAATGTTTATATTATGTTTATAATTTTTATATTATAATAATGTTTATATTATGTTTATAAGAATCCTTTCATAATGTTTATTTTATAATAATGTTTATAATCATGTTTATGTTATGATAATGTTTATATGAATCCTTTTATAATGAGTGACAGCCGCAGGGCATGATGGGAAATAACCATGACCCTTGACCTCATGTTGACCTTTAGTAGTTTGTGAAGTTTGAAACTGTTTATTTAAAGTGTTTTCAGTTGGCATGAAACTCAAACTTTGACCCAAGTTAAAATGCGTTTTAAACAAAGACAAATAAAAGTTTGTTTGTCCTTAAATGACCTTATTTTATTTGTTGTTTTTTCTGTCGTCTCACTTCAGGTTCATCATTGACTGAAACTACTTTCACCGCTCGTACTCCAGACTTCAAAGACAAACGACATTTTAGACAAAAATACATTTATTTACAAAGGCTTTTTATAACTGTCAATCACTGATCCACATGAACCTTGAGCCGAGAGTTCATCTGCGCCGAGAGTTCATCTGCGCCGAGAGTTCATCTGCGCCGAGAGTTCATCTGCGCCGAGAGTTCATCTGCGCCGAGAGTTCATCTGCGCCGAGAGTTCATCTGCGCCGAGAGTTCATCTGCGCCGAGAGTTCATCTGCGCCGAGAGTTCATCTGCGACGAGAGTTCATCTGCGACGAGAGTTCATCTGCGACGAGTTCATCTGCGACGAGTTCATCTGCGACGAGTTCATCTGCGACGAGAGTTCATCTGCGACGAGAGTTCATCTGCGACGAGAGTTCATCTGCGACGAGAGTTCATCTGCGACGAGAGTTCATCTGCGACGAGAGTTCATCTGCGACGAGTTCATCTGCGACGAGAGTTCATCTGCGACGAGAGTTCGTCTGCGACGAGAGTTCGTCTGCGACGAGAGTTCGTCTGCGACGAGAGTTCATCTGCGACGAGAGTTCATCTGCAACGAGCTCGTTTCAGCCGCCGTCGTCAGCGTTCTACACAGAATGTGTCGAGATGAACTCTTCACACAGAAGTTCACAGAGAAGTGCGACTAGTGAGGAACCTTAGATGGAACCTTAGGGAACTTGAGGAACCTCAGAAGGAACCTGAGATGGAACCTCAGATGGAACCTCAGGGAACCTGAGGACCCTCAGAAGGAACCTAAGGACCCTCAGAGGGAACCTAAGGACCCTCAGAGGGAACCTAAGGACCCTCAGAGGGACCCTCAGAGGGACCCTCAGAGGGACCCTCAGAGGGACCCTCAGAGGGACCCTCAGAGGGACCCTCAGAGGGAACCTCAGGGAACCTCAGAGGGAACCTCAGGGAACCTCAGAGGGAATCTCAGGGAACCTCAGAGGGAATCTCAGGAACCTCAGGAGGAACCTCAGGAGGAACCTCAGGAGGAACCTCAGAGAGGAACCTCAGAGAGGAACCTAAGAGGGAACCTCAGAGTGAACCTGAGGAACCTCAGAAGGAACCTTAGAAGGAACCTCAGAAGGAACCTCAGGAGGAACCTCAGAAGGAACCTCAGGAGGAACCTCAGGAGGAACCTCAGGAGGAACCTCAGAGAGGAACCGAAGTGTGGGACTAAGGCATCAGGCGATCTCCACTGAAGGCTCCACCCACATTTGCAGCGATCCATCGTTGGTCCTTAATGTCCCGCGGGAGCTGTTCGTCCGCTGTTGCCGCGGCGACAGCGTGATGTCACGGCGTTACTTGGCGGTGGCGTTGTTGCCGTGCTGCTGGGCGGGCTGTTGCTGCGGCGCCTGCTCGGCGAGCGCCTGCTGGAGCCTGGTCCTCTTGCGTGAATAGTGCTGCCAGTGCAGCAGCTGCTGCTCATCAATGAACTTTGCACATTGAGCGTTCACCAGCTCCTTCCTGAAGTGTTCATACTGAAGCAGCTCCAGCATGTGCAGGCAGTGAGGGTACCTGAGGGCCAGAGCAGAGGGTGAGGGTCCCTGAGGGCCAGAGCAGAGGGTGAGGGTCCCTGAGGGCCAGAGCAGGCAGTGAGGGTACCTGAGGGCCAGAGCAGAGGGTGAGGGTCCCTGAGGGCCAGAGCAGAGGGTGAGGGTCCCTGAGGGCCAGAGCAGGCAGTGAGGGTACCTGAGGGCCAGAGCAGAGGGTGAGGGTCCCTGAGGGCCAGAGCAGAGGGTGAGGGTCCCTGAGGGCCAGAGCAGGCAGTGAGGGTACCTGAGGGCCAGAGCAGAGGGTGAGGGTCCCTGAGGGCCAGAGCAGGCAGTGAGGGTACCTGAGGGCCAGAGCAGAGGGTGAGGGTCCCTGAGGGCCAGAGCAGGCAGTGAGGGTACCTGAGGGCCAGAGCAGAGGGTGAGGGTCCCTGAGGGCCAGAGCAGAGGGTGAGGGTCCCTGAGGGCCAGAGCAGGCAGTGAGGGTACCTGAGGGCCAGAGCAGAGGGTGAGGGTCCCTGAGGGCCAGAGCAGAGGGTGAGGGTCCCTGAGGGCCAGAGCAGGCGGTGAGGGTACCTGAGGGCCAGAGCAGAGGGTGAGGGTCCCTGAGGGCCAGAGCAGGCAGTGAGGGTACCTGAGGGCCAGAGCAGAGGGTGAGGGTCCCTGAGGGCCAGAGCAGAGGGTGAGGGTCCCTGAGGGCCAGAGCAGGCAGTGAGGGTACCTGAGGGCCAGAGCAGAGGGTGAGGGTCCCTGAGGGCCAGAGCAGAGGGTGAGGGTCCCTGAGGGCCAGAGCAGGCAGTGAGGGTACCTGAGGGCCAGAGCAGAGGGTGAGGGTCCCTGAGGGCCAGAGCAGAGGGTGAGGGTCCCTGAGGGCCAGAGCAGAGGGTGAGGGTACCTGAGGGCCAGAGCAGAGGGTGAGGGTACCTGAGGGCCAGAGCAGAGGGTGAGGGTCCCTGAGGGCCAGAGCAGAGGGTGAGGGTCCCTGAGGGCCAGAGCAGGCAGTGAGGGTACCTGAGGGCCAGAGCAGAGGGTGAGGGTCCCTGAGGGCCAGAGCAGAGGGTGAGGGTCCCTGAGGGCCAGAGCAGGCAGTGAGGGTACCTGAGGGCCAGAGCAGAGGGTGAGGGTCCCTGAGGGCCAGAGCAGAGGGTGAGGGTCCCTGAGGGCCAGAGCAGAGGGTGAGGGTCCCTGAGGGCCAGAGCAGATAGTGAGGGTACCTGAGGGCCAGAGCAGAGGGTGAGGGTCCCTGAGGGCCAGAGCAGAGGGTGAGGGTCCCTGAGGGCCAGAGCAGAGGGTGAGGGTCCCTGAGGGCCAGAGCAGGCAGTGAGGGTACCTGAGGGCCAGAGCAGAGGGTGAGGGTCCCTGAGGGCCAGAGCAGAGGGTGAGGGTCCCTGAGGGCCAGAGCAGGCAGTGAGGGTACTTGAGGGCCAGAGCAGAGGGTGAGGGTCCCTGAGGGCCAGAGCAGAGGGTCCCTGAGGGCCAGGGCAGAGGGTCCCTGAGGGCCAGGGCAGAGGGTGAGGGTCCCTGAGAGCCAGAGCAGAGGGTGAGGGTACCTGAGGGCCAGAGCAGAGGGTCCCTAAGGGCCAGAGCAGAGGGTGAGGGTCCCTGAGGGCCAGAGCAGAGGGTCCCTGAGGGCCAGAGCAGAGGGTGAGGGTCCCTGAGGGCCAGAGCAGAGGGTCCCTGAGGGCCAGAGCAGAGGGTGAGGGTCCCTGAGGGCCAGAGCAGAGGGTGAGGGTCCCTGAGGGCCAGAGCAGAGGGTGAGGGTACCTGAGGGCCAGAGCAGAGGGTCCCTAAGGGCCAGAGCAGAGGGTCCCTAAGGGCCAGAGCAGAGGGTGAGGGTCCCTGAGGGCCAGAGCAGAGGGTGAGGGCCCTCAGGGCCAGAGCAGAGGGTGAGGGTCCCTGAGGGCCAGAGCAGAGGGTAAGGGTCCCTGAGGGCCAGAGCAGAGGGTGAGGGTACCTGAGGGCCAGAGCAGAGGGTGAGGGCCCTCAGGGCCAGAGCAGAGGGTCCCTGAGGGCCAGAGCAGAGGGTGAGGGTCCCTGAGGGCCAGAGCAGGGTGAGGGTCCCTGAGGGCCAGAGCAGAGGGTGAGGGTCCCTGAGGGCCAGAGCAGAGGGTCCCTAAGGGCCAGAGCAGAGGGTGAGGGTCCCTGAGGGCCAGAGCAGAGGGTCCCTGAGGGCCAGAGTAGAGGGTGAGGGTCCCTGAGGGCCAGAGCAGAGGGTGAGGATCCCTGAGGGCCAGAGCAGAGGGTGAGGATCCCTGAGGGCCAGAGCAGAGGGTGAGGGTCCCTGAGGGCCAGAGCAGAGGGTCCCTAAGGGTCAGAGCAGAGGGTGAGGGTCCCTGAGGGCCAGAGCAGAGGGTGAGGGTCCCTGAGGGCCAGAGCAGAGGGTGAGGGTCCCTGAGGGCCAGAGCAGGCAGTGAGGGTACCTGAGGGCCAGAGCAGAGGGTGAGGGTCCCTGAGGGCCAGAGCAGAGGGTGAGGGTCCCTGAGGGCCAGAGCAGAGGGTCCCTGAGGGCCAGAGCAGAGGGTGAGGGCCCCTGAGGGCCAGAGCAGAGGGTGAGGGCCCTCAGGGCCAGAGCAGAGGGTGAGGGTCCCTGAGGGCAGGGTTAGACTGGGGGGCGGGCCTATGGGGGCGGGCCTATGGGGGCGGGCCTTACTCATAACTGTTGTCATGGTTATAAAGAGAAGTAATAAAGTTCAGTTCAGACTCACTTGAGGAACTTGGCGAAGTCCGGCTCTTTCCAGTACAACAGGTACTTCAGGTAGTTTATGAAGGGCTTTTCTCTGAGGAAGCCCCTCTGAGCCAGGACTGGAGGAAACACAAGAGGAAACAAGGAAACACACGAGGAAACACACGAGGAAACACGAGGAAACACACAAGGAAACACACGAGGAAGCACGAGGAAACACACGAGGAAACACACGAGGAAACACACAAGGAAGCACGAGGAAACACACGAGGAAACACACAAGGAAACACACAAGGAAGCACGAGGAAACACACAAGGAAACGAGGAAACACACGAGGAAGCACGAGGAAACACACGAGGAAACACACAAGGAAGCACGAGGAAACACACGAGGAAACACACAAGGAAGCACGAGGAAGCACACAAGGAAACACACGAGGAAACACACAAGGAAGCA
>NW_027315957.1:556031-568212 GCF_026437365.1 Eucyclogobius newberryi
CTGGACCTGGACCGGGACCTGGACCTGAGTCTGGACCTGGACCTGGACCTGAGTCTGGACCTGAGCCTGGACCTGGACCTGGACCTGGACCTGAGTCTGGACCTGGACCTGGACCTGAGCCTGGACCTGAGCCTGGACCTGGACCTGGACCTGGACCTGGACCTGGACCTGGACCTGAGCCTGGACCTGAGTCTGGACCTGGACCTGGACCTGAGCCTGGACCTCAGCCTGGACCTGGACCTGAGCCTGGACCTGGACCTGAGCCTGGACCTGGACCTGGACCTGGACCTGGACCTGAGTCTGGACCTGGACCTGAGTCTGGACCTGAGCCTGGACCTGGACCTGGACCTGGACCGGGACCGGGACCTGGACCTGAGTCTGGACCTGGACCTGAGTCTGGACCTGAGCCTGGACCTGGACCTGGACCTGAGTCTGGACCTGGACCTGAGCCTGGACCTAAGCCTGGACCTGGACCTGGACCTGGACCTGGACCAGGACCTGGACCTGGACCTGGACCTGGACCTGAGCCTGGACCTGGACCTGAGTCTGGACCTGGACCTGAGACTGGACCTGAACCTGAGCCTGGACCTGGACCTGAGCCTGGACCTGGACCTGAGTCTGGACCTGGACCTGAGACTGGACCTGAACCTGAGCCTGGACCTGGACCTGAGTCTGGACCTGGACCTGAGACTGGACCTGAACCTGAGCCTGGACCTGGACCTGAGTCTGGACCTGGACCTGAGCCTGGACCTGGACCTGGACCTGGACCTGGACCTGGACCTGAGCCTGACCTGGACCTGAGCCTGGACCTGAGCCTGAACCTGGACCTGGACCTGGACCTGGACCTGAGTCTGGACCTGGACCTGAGACTGGACCTGGACCTGAGCCTGGACCTGAGTCTGGACCTGGACCTGAGACTGGACCTGAACCTGGACCTGAGCCTGGACCTGGACCTGAGCCTGGACCTGAGTCTGGACCTGGACCTGAGACTGGACCTGGACGTGAGACAGGACCTGGACCTGAGTCTGGACCTGGACCTGAGCCTGGACCTGGACCTGAGTCTGGACCTGGACCTGAGTCTGGACCTGGACCTGAGCCTGGACCTGGACCTGAGCCTGGACCTGGACCTGAACCTGAGCCTGGACCTGGACCTGAGCCTGGACCTGGACCTGAGCCTGGACCTGGACCTGAACCTGAGCCTGGACCTGGACCTGGACCTGGACCTGAGCCTGGACCTGAGCCTGGACCTGGACCTGGACCTGAACCTGAGCCTGGACCTGGACCTGAGCCTGGACCTGAACCTGAGCCTGGACCTGGACCTGAGCCTGGACCTGGACCTGAGCCTGGACCTGGACCTGAGTCTGGACCTGGACCTGAACCTGAGCCTGGACCTGGACCTGAGCCTGGACCTGGACCTGAGCCTGGACCTGGACCTGGACCTGAGCCTGGACCTGGACCTGGACCTGAACCTGAGCCTGAGCCTGGACCTGGACCTGGACCTGAGCCTGGACCTGGACCTGGACCTGAACCTGAGCCTGGACCTGGACCTGAGCCTGGACCTGGACCTGAACCTGAGCCTGGACCTGGACCTGGACCTGGACCTGAGCCTGGACCTGAACCTGAGCCTGGACCTGGACCTGAGCCTGGACCTGGACCTGAGCCTGGACCTGGACCTGAGTCTGGACCTGGACCTGAGCCTGGACCTGGACCTGGACCTGAGCCTGGACCTGGACCTGAGCCTGGACCTGGACCTGAGCCTGGACCTGGACCTGAGCCTGGACCTGGACCTGAGCCTGGACCTGGACCTGAGCCTGGACCTGGACCTGAGTCTGGACCTGGTCTACAGCTGGACTCACCATGTCGGAGACCTTGAGGACGCCGTAAGAGAAGACGATGGCGTTGGGGGGCGTGGCCACAGGCAGCATGAAGGCGAAGGAGGCGCTGAGCGTGCACGGAATCATCACGTACAGAGGGTTCAGCGACATGGACTGGGCCTGCAAGCATGGAGGAGGAGTCATGGAGGAGGAGTCATTGAGGAGGAGCCATGGAGGAGGAGCCATGGAGGAGGAGTCATGGAGGAGGAGTAAAGGATGAGGAGCCATGGAGGAGGACTCATGGAGGAGGAGCCATGGAGGCGGAGTCATGGAGGAGGAGCCATGGAGGAGGAGTCATGGAGGAGGAGCCATGGAGGAGGAGCCATGGAGGAGGAGTCATGGAGGAGGAGTCATGGAGGAGGAGCCATGGAGGAGGAGCCATGGAGGAGGAGTCATGGAGGAGGAGTCATGGAGGCGGAGTCATGGAGGAGGAGCCATGGAGGAGGAGCCATGGAGGAGGAGTCATGGAGGAGGAGCCATGGAGGAGGAGTCATGGAGGAGGAGTCATGGAGGAGGAGCCATGGAGGAGGAGTCATGGAGGAGGAGTCATGGAGGAGGAGTCATGGAGGAGGAGCCATGGAGGAGGAGCCATGGAGGAGGAGCCATGGAGGAGGAGTCATGGAGGAGGAGCCATGGAGGAGGAGCCATGGAGGAGGAGTCATGGAGGCGGAGTCATGGAGGCGGAGTCATGGAGGAGGAGTCATGGAGGAGGAGTCATGGAGGAGGAGTAATGGATGTGGAGCCATGGAGGCGGAGTCATGGAGGAGGAGCCATGGAGGAGGAGTCATGGAGGAGGAGCCATGGAGGAGGAGTCATGGAGGAGGAGTCATGGAGGAGGAGCCATGGAGGAGGAGTCATGGAGGAGGAGTCATGGAGGAGGAGCCATGGAGGAGGAGTCATGGAGGAGGAGTCATGGAGGCGGAGTCATGGAGGAGGAGCCATGGAGGAGGAGCCATGGAGGAGGAGTCATGGAGGAGGAGCCATGGAGGAGGAGTCATGGAGGAGGAGTCATGGAGGAAGAGCCATGGAGGAGGAGCCATGGAGGAGGAGCCATGGAGGAGGAGTCATGGAGGAGGAGCCATGGAGGAGGAGTCGTGGAGGAGGAGCAATGGAGGAGGAGTCATGGAGGAGGAGTCATGGAGGAGGAGTAAAGGATGAGGAGCCATGGAGGAGGAGTCATGGAGGAGGAGTAATGGATGTGGAGCCATGGAGGAGGAGTCATGGAGGAGGAGCCATGGAGGCGGAGTCATGGAGGAGGAGCCATGGAGGAGGAGTCATGGAGGAGGAGCCATGGAGGAGGAGTCATGGAGGAGGAGCCATGGAGGAGGAGTCATGGAGGAGGAGCCATGGAGGAGGAGCCATGGAGGAGGAGTCATGGAGGAGGAGTCATGGAGGCGGAGTCATGGAGGAGGAGCCATGGAGGAGGAGCCATGGAGGAGGAGTCATGGAGGAGGAGTCATGGAGGAGGAGTCATGGAGGAGGAGTCATGGAGGAGGAGTCATGGAGGAGGAGCCATGGAGGAGGAGCCATGGAGGAGGAGTCATGGAGGAGGAGCCATGGAGGAGGAGCCATGGAGGAGGAGTCATGGAGGCGGAGTCATGGAGGAGGAGTCATGGAGGAGGAGCCATGGAGGAGGAGTCATGGAGGAGGAGTCATGGAGGAGGAGTCTTGGAGGAGGAGTCATGGAGGAGGAGCCATGGAGGAGGAGTCATGGAGGAGGAGTCATGGAGGAGGAGCCATGGAGGAGGAGCCATGGAGGAGGAGTCATGGAGGAGGAGCCATGGAGGAGGAGCCATGGAGGAGGAGCCATGGAGGAGGAGTCATGGAGGAGGAGTCATGGAGGAAGAGCCATGGAGGAGGAGCCATGGAGGAGGAGTCATGGAGGAGGAGTCATGGAGAAGGAACCATGGAGGAGGAGCCATGGAGGAGGAGTCATGGAGGAGGAGCCATGGAGGAGGAGTAATGGATGAGGAGCCATGGAGGAGGAGTCATGGAGGCGGAGTCATGGAGGAGGAGTCATGGAGGAGGAGTCATGGAGGAGGAGCCATGGAGGAGGAGTCATGGAGGAGGAGTCATGGAGGCGGAGTCATGGAGGAGGAGTCATGGAAGCGGACTCATGGAGGAGGAGCCATGGAGGAGGAGTCATGGAGGCGGAGTCATGGAGGAGGAGTCATGGAAGCGGAGTCATGGAGGAGGAGCCATGGAAGCGGAGTCAGGACTAAAAACATGGAGGAGGAGTCAGGACTTTAAACATGGAGGAGGAGTCAGGACTTTAAACATGGAGGAGGAGTCAGGACTGCAAACATGGAGGAGGAGTCAGGATTATAAACATGGAGGAGGAGTCATGGAGGAGGAGTCATGGAAGCGGAGTCAGGACTAAAAACATGGAGGAGGAGTCAGGACTTTAAACATGGAGGAGGAGTCAGGACTTTAAACATGGAGGAGGAGTCAGGACTGCAAACATGGAGGAGGAGTCAGGATTATAAACATGGAGGAGGAGTCATGGAGGAGGAGTCAGGATTATAAACATGATGGAGGAGTCAGGACTATAAACATGGAGGAGGAGTCATGGAGGAGGAGTCAGGACTACAAACATGGAGGAGGAGTCAGGACTATAAACATGGAGGAGGAGTCATGGAGGAGGAGTCAGAACTACAAACATGGAGGAGGAGTCAGGACTATAAACATGGAGGAGTCAGGACTATAAACATGGAGGAGTCATGGATGAGGAGTCATGGAGGAGGAGTCGTGGAGGTGGAGTCATGGAGGAGGAGCCATGGAGGAGGAGCCATGGAGGAGGAGTCATGGAGGAGGAGCCATGGAGGAGGAGTCATGGAGGAGGAATCATGGAGGAGGAGCCATGGAGGAGGAATCCTGGAGGAGGAGTCATGGAGGAGGAGCCATGGAGGAGGAGTCATGGAGGAGGAGACATGGAGGCGGAGTCATGGAAGCGGAGTCAGTACTAAAAACATGGAGGAGGAGTTAGGACTATAAACATGGAGGAGGAGTCAGGACTTTAAACATGGAGGAGGAGTCAGGACTATAAACATGGAGGAGGAGTCATAGAGGAGGAGACATGGAGGAGGAGTCAGGACTATAAACATGGAGGAGGAGTCATGGAGGAGGAGTCATGGAGGAGGAGTCATGGAGGAGGAGAAATGGATGGAGGAGTCAGGACTATGAACATGGAGGAGGAGTCAGGACTATAAACATGGAGGAGGAGTCATGGAGGAGGAGTCAGGACTAAAAACATGGAGGAGGAGTCAGGACTATAAACATGGAGGAGGAGTCAGGACTATAAACATTGAGGAGGAGTCATGGAGGAGGAGACATGGAGGAGGAGTCAGGACTATAAACATGGAGGAGGAGTCATGGAGGAGGAGTCATGGAGGAGGAGTCAACGAGGAGGAGCCATGGAGGAGGAGCAATGGAGGAGTCATGGAGGAGGAGCCATGGAGGAGGAGTCATGGAAGCGGAGTCAGGACTAAAAACATGGAGGAGTCAGGACTTTAAACATGGAGGAGGAGTCAGGACTTTAAACATGGAGGAGGAGTCAGGACTATAAACATGGAGGAGGAGTCATGGAGGAGGATACATGGAGGAGGAGTCAGGACTATAAACATGGAGGAGGAGTCATGGAGGAGGAGTCATTGAGGAGGAATCAAGGAGGAGGAGTCATGGAGGAGGAGACATGGAGGAGGAGTCAGAACTATAAACATGGAGGAGGAATCATGGAGAAGGAGTCATGGAGGAGGAATCATGGAGGAGGAGTCATGGAGGAGGAGACAGGGAGGAGGAGTCAGGACTATAAACATGGAGGAGGAGTCATGGAGAAGGAGTCATGGAGGAGGAATCATGGAGGAGGAGTCATGGAGGAGGAGTCATGGAGAAGGAGTCATGGAGGAGGAGTCATGGAGGAGGAGTCATGGAGGAGGAGTCATGGAGGAGGAGACATGGAGGAGGAGTCAGGACTATAAACATGGAGGAGGAGTCATGGAGAAGGAGTCATGGAGGAGGAGTCATGGAGGAGGAGTCAGGATTATAAACATGGAGGAGGAGTCCGGACTATAAACATGGTGGAGGAGTCAGGACTATAAACATGGAGGAGGAGTCAGGACTATAAACATGGAGGAGGAGTCATGGAGGAGGAGTCAGGACTAAAAACATGGAGGAGGAGTCAGGACTATAAACATGGAGGAGGAGTCAGGACTATAAACATGGAGGAGGAGTCATGGAGGAGGAGTCAGGACTAAAAACATGGAGGAGGAGTCAGGACTTTAAACATGGAGGAGGAGTCAGGACTGCACACATGGAGGAGGAGTCAGGACAATAAACATGGAGGAGGAGTCAGGACTGTAAACATGGAGGAGGAGTCAGGACTGCACACATGGAGGAGGAGTCAGGACAATAAACATGGAGGAGGAGTCAGGACTGCACACATGGAGGAGGAGTCAGGACAATAAACATGGAGGAGGAGTCAGGACTATAAACATGGAGGAGGAGTCAGGACT
Source organism: Eucyclogobius newberryi (assembly GCF_026437365.1). Lineage (NCBI taxonomy): Eukaryota > Metazoa > Chordata > Actinopteri > Gobiiformes > Gobiidae > Eucyclogobius > Eucyclogobius newberryi. Next base: position 562,417 of record NW_027315957.1, read on the forward strand.
GCACACATGGAGGAGGGGTCAGGACTATAAACATAAAGGAGGAGTCATGGAGGAGGAGTCAGGACTATAAACATGGAGGAGGAGTCATGGAGGAGGAGACAGGGAGGAGGAGTCAGGACTATAAACATGGAGGAGGAGTCATGGAGGAGGAGTCAGGACTATAAACATGAAGGAGTCATGGAGGAGGAGTCAGGACTATAAACATGGAGGAGGAGTCAGGACTATAAATATGGAGGAGGAGTCATGGAGGAGGAGTCAGGACTATAAATATGGAGGAGGAGTCATGGAGGAGGAGTCAGGACTATAAACATGGAGGAGTCATGGAGGAGGAGTCAGGACTATAAAAATGGAGTGTGAGTCATGGAGGAAGAGTCAGGACTATAAACATGGAGGAGGAGTCATGGAGGAGGAGTCAGGACTATAAACATGGAGGAGGAGTCAGGACTATAAACATGGAGGAGCAGTCATGGAGGAGGAGTCAGGACTATAAACATGGAGGAGGAGTCAGGACTATAAACATGGAGGAGGAGTCATGGAGGAGGAGTCAGGACTACAAACATGGAGGAGGAGTCAGGACTATAAACATGGAGGAGGAGTCATGGAGGAGGAGTCAGAACTACAAACATGGAGGAGGAGTCATGGAGGAGGAGTCAGGACTATAAACATGGAGGAGGAGTCATGGAGGAGGAGTCAGGACTATAAACATGGAGGAGGAGTCATGGAGGAGGAGTCAGGACTGTAAACATAGAGGAGTCAGGACTATAAACATGGAGGAGGAGTCAGGAGGAGAGTTACCATAGAGGCGAGGATGGGCAGGAAGAGCGTTGCCGTGGCGACGTTGCTTGCACACTCGGTAAACGTGGCAATGAGGAGGCAGATCACCATGGCAACGCCCCAAGGTGGGACTGACTGAAGCGGAGTCAACTGCTCACCGAGCCACCGCGACAAACCCGACTCCTGCAGAGAACACCAGAGTGAGAGTGAACACAAGAGTGAGAGTGAACACCAGAGTGACACCAGAGTGAGAGTCAACACCAGAGTGAGAGTGAACACCAGAGTGAGAGTCAACACCAGAGTGACACCAGAGTGAGAGTCAACACCAGAGTGAGAGTGAACACCAGAGTGAGAGTGAACACAAGAGTGAGAGTGAACACAAGAGTGAGAGTGAACACAAGAGTGAGAGTGAACACCAGAGTGACACCAGAGTGAGAGTGAACACCAGAGTGAGAGTGAACACAAGAGTGAGAGTGAACACCAGAGTGACACCAGAGTGAGAGTCAACACCAGAGTGAGAGTCAACACCAGAGTGAGAGTGAACACCAGAGTGAGAGTCAACACCAGAGTGAGAGTCAACACCAGAGTGAGAGTGAACACCAGAGTGAGAGTGACACCAGAGTGAGAGTCAACACCAGAGTGAGAGTGAACACCAGAGTGAGAGTCAACACCAGAGTGAGAGTGACACCAGAGTGAGAGTGACGCCAGAGTGAGAGTGAACACCAGAGTGAGAGTGACACCAGAGTGAGAGTGAACACCAGAGTGAGAGTCAACACCAGAGTGAGAGTGACACCAGAGTGAGAGTCAACACCAGAGTGAGAGTGACACCAGAGTGAGAGTGACACCAGAGTTAGAGTGAACACCAGAGTGAGAGTCAACACCAGAGTGAGAGTGACACCAGAGTGAGAGTGACACCAGAGTGAGAGTGACGCCAGAGTGAGAGTGAACACCAGAGTGAGAGTGAACACAAGAGTGAGAGTGACACCAGAGTGAGAGTGAACACCAGAGTGAGAGTCAACACCAGAGTGAGAGTGAACACCAGAGTGAGAGTGAACACCAGAGTGAGAGTGAACACCAGAGTAACACCAGAGTGAGAGTCAACACCAGAGTGAGAGTGACACCAGAGTGAGAGTGACACCAGAGTGAGAGTCAACACCAGAGTGAGAGTGAACACAAGAGTGAGAGTGAACACAAGAGTGAGAGTGAACACAAGAGTGAGAGTGAACACCAGAGTGACACCAGAGTGAGAGTCAACACCAGAGTGAGAGTGAACACCAGAGTGAGAGTCAACACCAGAGTGAGAGTCAACACCAGAGTGAGAGTGAACACAAGAGTGAGAGTGAACACCAGAGTGAGAGTGAACACAAGAGTGAGAGTGAACACCAGAGTGAGAGTGACACCAGAGTGAGAGTGAACACCAGAGTGAGAGTGACACCAGAGTGAGAGTGACACCAGAGTGAGAGTGAACACCAGAGTGAGAGTGAACACCAGAGTGAGAGTGAACACCAGAGTGAGAGTGAACACAAGAGTGAGAGTGAACACAAGAGTGAGAGTGAACACCAGAGTGACACCAGAGTGAGAGTGAACACCAGAGTGAGAGTGAACACAAGAGTGAGAGTGAACACCAGAGTGACACCAGAGTGAGAGTCAACACCAGAGTGAGAGTCAACACCAGAGTGAGAGTGAACACCAGAGTGAGAGTGAAAACCAGAGTGAGAGTCAACACCAGAGTGAGAGTCAACACCAGAGTGAGAGTGAACACCAGAGTGAGAGTTACACCAGAGTGAGAGTCAACACCAGAGTGAGAGTGACACCAGAGTGAGAGTGACACCAGAGTGAGAGTGAACACCAGAGTGAGAGTCAACACCAGAGTGAGAGTGACACCAGAGTGAGAGTCAACACCAGAGTGAGAGTGACACCAGAGTGAGAGTGACACCAGAGTGAGAGTGAACACCAGAGTGAGAGTCAACACCAGAGTGAGAGTGACACCAGAGTGAGAGTGACGCCAGAGTGAGAGTGAACACCAGAGTGAGAGTGACACCAGAGTGAGAGTCAACACCAGAGTGAGAGTCAACACCAGAGTGAGAGTGAACACCAGAGTGAGAGTGACACCAGAGTGAGAGTGAACACCAGAGTGAGAGTCAACACCAGAGTGAGAGTGACACCAGAGTGAGAGTGACACCAGAGTGAGAGTGAACACCAGAGTGAGAGTCAACACCAGAGTGAGAGTGACACCAGAGTGAGAGTGACGCCAGAGTGAGAGTGAACACCAGAGTGAGAGTGACACCAGAGTGAGAGTCAACACCAGAGTGAGAGTGAACACCAGAGTGAGAGTGACACCAGAGTGAGAGTCAACACCAGAGTGAGAGTGAACACCAGAGTGAGAGTCAACACCAGAGTGAGAGTGACACCAGAGTGAGAGTGACGCCAGAGTGAGAGTGAACACCAGAGTGAGAGTCAACACCAGAGTGAGAGTGACACCAGAGTGAGAGTGACGCCAGAGTGAGAGTGAACACCAGAGTGAGAGTGACACCAGAGTGAGAGTGAACACCAGAGTGAGAGTCAACACCAGAGTGAGAGTGACACCAGAGTGAGAGTCAACACCAGAGTGAGAGTGACACCAGAGTGAGAGTGACACCAGAGTGAGAGTGAACACCAGAGTGAGAGTCAACACCAGAGTGAGAGTGACACCAGAGTGAGAGTGACGCCAGAGTGAGAGTGAACACCAGAGTGAGAGTGAACACAAGAGTGAGAGTGACACCAGAGTGAGAGTGAACACCAGAGTGAGAGTCAACACCAGAGTGAGAGTGAACACCAGAGTGAGAGTGAACACCAGAGTGAGAGTGAACACCAGAGTAACACCAGAGTGAGAGTCAACACCAGAGTGAGAGTGACACCAGAGTGAGAGTGACACCAGAGTGAGAGTCAACACCAGAGTGAGAGTGAACACCAGAGTGAGAGTGAACACCAGAGTGAGAGTGAACACAAGAGTGAGAGTGAACACCAGAGTGACACCAGAGTGAGAGTCAACACCAGAGTGAGAGTCAACACCAGAGTGAGAGTCAACACCAGAGTGAGAGTGAACACCAGAGTGAGAGTCAACACCAGAGTGAGAGTGAACACCAGAGTGAGAGTCAACACCAGAGTGAGAGTGACACCAGAGTGAGAGTGAACACCAGAGTGAGAGTCAACACCAGAGTGAGAGTGACACCAGAGTGAGAGTGACACCAGAGTGAGAGTCAACACCAGAGTGAGAGTCAACACCAGAGTGAGAGTGACACCAGAGTGAGAGTCAACACCAGAGTGAGAGTGAACACCAGAGTGAGAGTCGAACACCAGAGTGAGAGTGAACACCAGAGTGAGAGTCAACACCAGAGTGAGAGTGACACCAGAGTGAGAGTGAACACCAGAGTGAGAGTCAACACCAGAGTGAGAGTGACACCAGAGTGAGAGTGACACCAGAGTGAGAGTCAACACCAGAGTGAGAGTGAACACCAGAGTGAGAGTCAACACCAGAGTGAGAGTGAACACCAGAGTGAGAGTGAACACCAGAGTGAGAGTCAACACCAGAGTGAGAGTGACACCAGAGTGAGAGTGAACACCAGAGTGAGAGTGAACACCAGAGTGAGAGTGACACCAGAGTGAGAGTGAACACCAGAGTGAGAGTCAACACCAGAGTGAGAGTGACACCAGAGTGAGAGTCAACACCAGAGTGAGAGTGAACACCAGAGTGAGAGTGACACCAGAGTGAGAGTGACACCAGAGTGAGAGTGACACCAGAGTGAGAGTGACACCAGAGTGAGAGCAACACCAGAGTGAGAGTGAACACAAGAGTGAGAGTGAACACAAGAGTGAGAGTGAACACCAGAGTGACACCAGAGTGAGAGTGAACACCAGAGTGAGAGTGACACCAGAGTGAGAGTGACACCAGAGTGAGAGTGAACACCAGAGTGAGAGTGAACACCAGAGTGACACCAGAGTGAGAGTGAACACCAGAGTGAGAGTGAACACAAGAGTGAGAGTGAACACAAGAGTGAGAGTGAACACCAGAGTGACACCAGAGTGAGAGTGAACACCAGAGTGAGAGTGAACACAAGAGTGAGAGTGAACACCAGAGTGAGAGTGAACACCAGAGTGACACCAGAGTGAGAGTGAACACCAGAGTGAGAGTGAACACCAGAGTGAGAGTGACACCAGAGTGACACCAGAGTGAGAGTCAACACCAGAGTGAGAGTGACACCAGAGTGAGAGTCAACACCAGAGTGAGAGTGACACCAGAGTGAGAGTGACACCAGAGTGAGAGTGAACACCAGAGTGAGAGTGACACCAGAGTGAGAGTGACACCAGAGTGAGAGTGACACCAGAGTGAGAGTGAACACCAGAGTGAGAGTGACACCAGAGTGAGAGTCAACACCAGAGTGAGAGTGAACACCAGAGTGAGAGTGAACACCAGAGTGAGAGTGACACCAGAGTGAGAGTCAACACCAGAGTGAGAGTGAACACCAGAGTGAGAGTCAACACCAGAGTGAGAGTGACACCAGAGTGAGAGTGAACACCAGAGTGAGAGTCAACACCAGAGTGAGAGTGACACCAGAGTGAGAGTGACGCCAGAGTGAGAGTGAACACCAGAGTGAGAGTGACACCAGAGTGAGAGTCAACACCAGAGTGAGAGTGACACCAGAGTGAGAGTGACACCAGAGTGAGAGTGAACACCAGAGTGAGAGTCAACACCAGAGTGAGAGTGACACCAGAGTGAGAGTGACACCAGAGTGAGAGTCAACACCAGAGTGAGAGTGAACACCAGAGTGAGAGTCAACACCAGAGTGAGAGTGACACCAGAGTGAGAGTGAACACCAGAGTGAGAGTCAACACCAGAGTGAGAGTGACACCAGAGTGAGAGTGACACCAGAGTGAGAGTGACACCAGAGTGAGAGTGACGCCAGAGTGAGAGTGAACACCAGAGTGAGAGTGAACACAAGAGTGAGAGTGACACCAGAGTGAGAGTGAACACCAGAGTGAGAG